>NC_044509.1:20339474-20460689 GCF_902362185.1 Chanos chanos
CTAACCCTAACCCTAACCCTAACCCTAACCCTAACCCTAACCCTAACCCTAACCCTAACCCTAACCCTAACCCTAACCCTAACCCTAACCCTAACCCTAACCCTAACCCTAACCCTAACCCTAACCCTAACCCTAACCCTAACCCTAACCCTAACCCTAACCCTAACCCTAACCCTAACCCTAACCCTAACCCTAACCCTAACCCTAACCCTAACCCTAACCTAACCCTAACCCTAACCCTAACCCTAACCCTAACCCTAACCCTAACCCTAACCCTAACCCTAACCCTAACCCTAACCCTAACCCTAACCCTAACCCTAACCCTAACCCTAACCCTAACCCTAACCCTAACCCTAACCCTAACCCTAACCCTAACCCTAACCCTAACCCTAACCCTAACCCTAACCCTAACCCTAACCCTAACCCTAACCCTAACCCTAACCCTAACCCTAACCCTAACCCTAACCCTAACCCTAACCCTAACCCTAACCCTAACCCTAACCCTAACCCTAACCCTAACCCTAACCCTAACCCTAACCCTAACCCTAACCCTAACCCTAACCCTAACCCTAACCCTAACCCTAACCCTAACCCTAACCCTAACCCTAACCCTAACCCTAACCCTAACCCTAACCCTAACCCTAACCCTAACCCTAACCCTAACCCTAACCCTAACCCTAACCCTAACCCTAACCCTAACCCTAACCCTAACCCTAACCCTAACCCTAACCCTAACCCTAACCCTAACCCTAACCCTAACCCTAACCCTAACCCTAACCCTAACCCTAACCCTAACCCTAACCCTAACCCTAACCCTAACCCTAACCCTAACCCTAACCCTAACCCTAACCCTAACCCTAACCCTAACCCTAACCCTAACCCTAACCCTAACCCTAACCCTAACCCTAACCCTAACCCTAACCCTAACCCTAACCCTAACCCTAACCCTAACCCTAACCCTAACCCTAACCCTAACCCTAACCCTAACCCTAACCCTAACCCTAACCCTAACCCTAACCCTAACCCTAACCCTAACCCTAACCCTAACCCTAACCCTAACCCTAACCCTAACCCTAACCCTAACCCTAACCCTAACCCTAACCCTAACCCTAACCCTAACCCTAACCCTAACCCTAACCCTAACCCTAACCCTAACCCTAACCCTAACCCTAACCCTAACCCTAACCCTAACCCTAACCCTAACCCTAACCCTAACCCTAACCCTAACCCTAACCCTAACCCTAACCCTAACCCTAACCCTAACCCTAACCCTAACCCTAACCCTAACCCTAACCCTAACCCTAACCCTAACCCTAACCCTAACCCTAACCCTAACCCTAACCCTAACCCTAACCCTAACCCTAACCCTAACCCTAACCCTAACCCTAACCCTAACCCTAACCCTAACCCTAACCCTAACCCTAACCCTAACCCTAACCCTAACCCTAACCCTAACCCTAACCCTAACCCTAACCCTAACCCTAACCCTAACCCTAACCCTAACCCTAACCCTAACCCTAACCCTAACCCTAACCCTAACCCTAACCCTAACCCTAACCCTAACCCTAACCCTAACCCTAACCCTAACCCTAACCCTAACCCTAACCCTAACCCTAACCCTAACCCTAACCCTAACCCTAACCCTAACCCTAACCCTAACCCTAACCCTAACCCTAACCCTAACCCTAACCCTAACCCTAACCCTAACCCTAACCCTAACCCTAACCCTAACCCTAACCCTAACCCTAACCCTAACCCTAACCCTAACCCTAACCCTAACCCTAACCCTAACCCTAACCCTAACCCTAACCCTAACCCTAACCCTAACCCTAACCCTAACCCTAACCCTAACCCTAACCCTAACCCTAACCCTAACCCTAACCCTAACCCTAACCCTAACCCTAACCCTAACCCTAACCCTAACCCTAACCCTAACCCTAACCCTAACCCTAACCCTAACCCTAACCCTAACCCTAACCCTAACCCTAACCCTAACCCTAACCCTAACCCTAACCCTAACCCTAACCCTAACCCTAACCCTAACCCTAACCCTAACCCTAACCCTAACCCTAACCCTAACCCTAACCCTAACCCTAACCCTAACCCTAACCCTAACCCTAACCCTAACCCTAACCCTAACCCTAACCCTAACCCTAACCCTAACCCTAACCCTAACCCTAACCCTAACCCTAACCCTAACCCTAACCCTAACCCTAACCCTAACCCTAACCCTAACCCTAACCCTAACCCTAACCCTAACCCTAACCCTAACCCTAACCCTAACCCTAACCCTAACCCTAACCCTAACCCTAACCCTAACCCTAACCCTAACCCTAACCCTAACCCTAACCCTAACCCTAACCCTAACCCTAACCCTAACCCTAACCCTAACCCTAACCCTAACCCTAACCCTAACCCTAACCCTAACCCTAACCCTAACCCTAACCCTAACCCTAACCCTAACCCTAACCCTAACCCTAACCCTAACCCTAACCCTAACCCTAACCCTAACCCTAACCCTAACCCTAACCCTAACCCTAACCCTAACCCTAACCCTAACCCTAACCCTAACCCTAACCCTAACCCTAACCCTAACCCTAACCCTAACCCTAACCCTAACCCTAACCCTAACCCTAACCCTAACCCTAACCCTAACCCTAACCCTAACCCTAACCCTAACCCTAACCCTAACCCTAACCCTAACCCTAACCCTAACCCTAACCCTAACCCTAACCCTAACCCTAACCCTAACCCTAACCCTAACCCTAACCCTAACCCTAACCCTAACCCTAACCCTAACCCTAACCCTAACCCTAACCCTAACCCTAACCCTAACCCTAACCCTAACCCTAACCCTAACCCTAACCCTAACCCTAACCCTAACCCTAACCCTAACCCTAACCCTAACCCTAACCCTAACCCTAACCCTAACCCTAACCCTAACCCTAACCCTAACCCTAACCCTAACCCTAACCCTAACCCTAACCCTAACCCTAACCCTAACCCTAACCCTAACCCTAACCCTAACCCTAACCCTAACCCTAACCCTAACCCAACCCTAACCCTAACCCTAACCCTAACCCTAACCTCTGCTTGTCGCACAAACTCGGGGCTGGTACCGTTGGAAAGGGCGTCCTCCAAAACCCCTGGTTGGACGCCGCTTCCAAGTCTCTGTGACCTTCAGAAAAAAAGTGATTGACCGAGGGATGACTTTGAAATGGCCTCCACGGAGCTTTCGGGCACTTCCCCTTGTCCTAGACACTCGGGACTGCTACCATTGGAAAGGGCATCCTCCAAAACCCCCAGGCGGACGCGGGTTCCAAGTCTCTACCACCTTCAGAAAAAAAGTTATTGGCCGAGGGATGACCTTGGAGTGGTTTTCATCCCTTATCCTAACCCTAACCCTAACCCTAACCCTAACCCTAACCCTAACCCTAACCCTGACCTTGGAGTGGTTTTCATCCCTTATCCTAACCCTAACCCTAACCCTAACCCTAACCCTAACCCTAGCCCTAACCCTAACCCTAACCCTAACCCTAACCCTAACCCTAATCCTAGGCCCTAAACTTAGACCCAACCATAACCCTAAACTTAAACTTAACCCTAATCTAGCCCTAACCCTAACCCTAACCTTCACCATAACCCTAAACCTAGACTTAATCCTAACTTAGTTCTAACCCTAAAATCCAGTTTAACCCTAATCCTAGGCCCTAAACTTAGACCCAACCATAACCCTAAACTTAAACTTAACCCTAATCTAGCCCTAACCCTAACCCTAACCGTAACCATAATCCTAAACCTAGACTTAATCCTAACTTAGTCCTAACCTTTAAATCCAGTTTTAACCCTAATCCCAGGCCCTAAACTTAGACCTAACTCTAACCTAACCCTAACCTTAAGAGGCCCCAGTCCCAGCCTTAAATGAACACGAATTCTAATTTTGGTTATAAACCTAGCCAGTCTCCATAATACAGTTTTAAATGTAAAATGGCGGACAATCAGAAAATGGTGGACATGCAAAGAATTATGGAGAATCGGTTTTTTACAAACTTTAAAGTAGAATAGCTCGGAGACCGTACGACATAGAAACAAAATTCTTTTTGTCTCGGAATCGTTACGACGCCCCCTCCGAGATGACATCGCTCGTTCGGGTCGCTTGGGGTCACCGCCATTCAACAAAATACCAGTAATATAGGCTTTTACACAATTCGCCAATCTAAAAGACAGGCTGGGGGGGCGCGCTTCCAGTAGAAGCTTGGTTGTTTCCCGAAAATTTCGCTCTGGGAGTGGAATGGGAGGGAAATTAACCCGCTGGATGTCGTTAACCCCTTGGGGGTCCAACCCAGTAGAAGCTTGGTAGCTTCCCGAAAGGATCTCGGTTCGAGCGTGCTCGGCTGAGATTGGTAGGGAAGATATCCGCTGGAAGAGGACTCCCGCCCAGGGCTGTCTGGGAGGTGACGTAATGCACGGGACCTGCCTCCACAGGGCCTTGGTTTTAGCAGGCTGGGGATACCTTGCGGTGTTAACGAACAGTCTGCCTCGGTAGGTAGCCAGCCCCCCTGGGTCCACTTGGACAGCACGCAGGAGGGTGGTCTGAGGCCAACAGACCTTAAATGGGGCCCAGTCTTTTACGGTGATTAGCACCACTCACGCACCAGCTTCACTCGCGCGCTACACGCTAAGATTCCAAAAAACCCCCAAAAAAAAATCCCAATTTGGACTAAAGAAAAGAAAAAATAGCCACTTTGGTGAAGAAATAAGCAAAAAAAGAAGACGGAAATGGATGAAAACAACACCGAAATTATCCAAAGAAGACAAAATCCATCAAAAGATCAAAAGGTCAGCATTAGAAATAATGCCATTATTAAACCAAGGACAATAAAAAAAGACAAAGGACAACGGATAAAGACTAGCGAGTCACCAAAAAAAACCCCAATTGGACGGGGGTAGCATCGCTCACACACCAGCTGAGCATTAGAGAGAATGCCATTACTAAACCAAGGACTATATAAAAAAAGACAAAGAACAAGGGATAAAGACTAGCGAGTCACCAAAAAACCCAACTGGAAGGGGTTAGCATCACTCACACACCAGCTGAGCATTAGAAAGAATGCCTGATAAACAGCATTGAAATCATCCAAAGAAGACAAAAACCAGCAAAAGGTCAAAAGGTCAGCATCAGAAATAATGCCATAATTAGACCAAGAACAATGAAATAAAACGAATAACGACTTGTAAAGACTAGAAAGTCACCAAAAAACCCAATTGGACATGGGACACAAGTCGAGGATTGATCGCCCTTGGCTGGCCGCCTCAGAGGAGGGTGTATAGTGTTGAAAGGCTGAAACACCCGATGAACCTGAGGTACACTACTGATGATGTGTCCTGAAATTGAATAAAGCTTAGGCTATCTCACCACTTCAAAATAGGATAAAATGGATTAAATAGGGTCAAATTCATGTCCGTTAACCTCCGAACTCTTGGAACTTGTTATGTGGGTCAAGGAACAGGTGTTCAGTTTAACATGCGCCGGCCCGTGCCTTCACTTCGTCGCTCCATTTCAACCACTTGGTCTAGAAGGACCAAACGTGGGGAGCTTCGACGGATAACCTCCAAAAACCTAACCCTAACCCTAACCCTAACCTAACCCTAACCCTAACCCTAACCCTAACCCTAACCCTAAGTCTCTACCACCTTCAGAAAAAAAGTTATTGGCCGAGGGATGACCTTGGAGTGGTTTTCATCCCTTATCCTAACCCTAACCCTAACCCTAACCCTAAACTCGGGGCTGGTACCGTTGGAAAGGGCGTCCTCCAAAACCCCTGGTTGGACACCGGTTCCAAGTCTCTGTGACCTTCAGAAAAAAAGTTATTGACCGAGGGATGACTTTGAAATGGCCTCCACGGAGCTTTCGGGCACTTCCCCTTGTCCTAGACACTCGGGACTGCTACCATTGGAAAGGGCATCCTCCAAAACCCCCAGGCGGACACGGGTTCCAAGTCTCTACCACCTTCAGAAAAAAAGTTGTTGGCCGAGGGATGACCTTGGAGTGGTTTTCATCCCTTATCCTAACCCTAACCCTAACCCTAACCCTTGTCCTAGACACTCGGGACTGCTACCATTGGAAAGGGCATCCTCGAAAACCCCCAGGCGGACACGGGTTCCAAGTCTCTACCACCTTCAGAAAAAAAGTTATTGGCCGAGGGATGACCTTGGAGTGGTTTTCATCCCTTATCCTAACCCTAACCCTAACCCTAACCCTAACCCTAACCCAACCCTAACCCTAACCCTAACCCTAACCCTAACCCTAACCTCTGCTTGTCGCACAAACTCGGGGCTGGTACCGTTGGAAAGGGCGTCCTCCAAAACCCCTGGTTGGACGCCGCTTCCAAGTCTCTGTGACCTTCAGAAAAAAAGTGATTGACCGAGGGATGACTTTGAAATGGCCTCCACGGAGCTTTCGGGCACTTCCCCTTGTCCTAGACACTCGGGACTGCTACCATTGGAAAGGGCATCCTCCAAAACCCCCAGGCGGACGCGGGTTCCAAGTCTCTACCACCTTCAGAAAAAAAGTTATTGGCCGAGGGATGACCTTGGAGTGGTTTTCATCCCTTATCCTAACCCTAACCCTAACCCTAACCCTAACCCTAACCCTAACCCTGACCTTGGAGTGGTTTTCATCCCTTATCCTAACCCTAACCCTAACCCTAACCCTAACCCTAACCCTAGCCCTAACCCTAACCCTAACCCTAACCCTAACCCTAATCCTAGGCCCTAAACTTAGACCCAACCATAACCCTAAACTTAAACTTAACCCTAATCTAGCCCTAACCCTAACCCTAACCTTCACCATAACCCTAAACCTAGACTTAATCCTAACTTAGTTCTAACCCTAAAATCCAGTTTAACCCTAATCCTAGGCCCTAAACTTAGACCCAACCATAACCCTAAACTTAAACTTAACCCTAATCTAGCCCTAACCCTAACCCTAACCGTAACCATAATCCTAAACCTAGACTTAATCCTAACTTAGTCCTAACCTTTAAATCCAGTTTTAACCCTAATCCCAGGCCCTAAACTTAGACCTAACTCTAACCTAACCCTAACCTTAAGAGGCCCCAGTCCCAGCCTTAAATGAACACGAATTCTAATTTTGGTTATAAACCTAGCCAGTCTCCATAATACAGTTTTAAATGTAAAATGGCGGACAATCAGAAAATGGTGGACGTGCAAAGAATTATGGAGAATCGGTTTTTTACAAACTTTAAAGTAGAATAGCTCGGAGACCGTACGACATAGAAACAAAATTCTTTTTGTTTCGGAATCGTTACGACGCCCCCTCCGAGATGACATCGCTCGTTCGGGTCGCTTGGGGTCACCGCCATTCAACAAAATACCAGTAATATAGGCTTTTACACAATTCGCCAATCTAAAAGACAGGCTGGGGGGGCGCGCTTCCAGTAGAAGCTTGGTTGTTTCCCGAAAATTTCGCTCTGGGAGTGGAATGGGAGGGAAATTAACCCGCTGGATGTCGTTAACCCCTTGGGGGTCCAACCCAGTAGAAGCTTGGTAGCTTCCCGAAAGGATCTCGGTTCGAGCGTGCTCGGCTGAGATTGGTAGGGAAGATATCCGCTGGAAGAGGACTCCCGCCCAGGGCTGTCTGGGAGGTGACGTAATGCACGGGACCTGCCTCCACAGGGCCTTGGTTTTAGCAGGCTGGGGATACCTTGCGGTGTTAACGAACAGTCTGCCTCGGTAGGTAGCCAGCCCCCCTGGGTCCACTTGGACAGCACGCAGGAGGGTGGTCTGAGGCCAACAGACCTTAAATGGGGCCCAGTCTTTTACGGTGATTAGCACCACTCACGCACCAGCTTCACTCGCGCGCTACACGCTAAGATTCCAAAAAACCCCCAAAAAAAATCCCAATTTGGACTAAAGAAAAGAAAAAATAGCCACTTTGGTGAAGAAATAAGCAAAAAAAGAAGACGGAAATGGATGAAAACAACACCGAAATTATCCAAAGAAGACAAAATCCATCAAAAGATCAAAAGGTCAGCATTAGAAATAATGCCATTATTAAACCAAGGACAATAAAAAAAGACAAAGGACAACGGATAAAGACTAGCGAGTCACCAAAAAAAACCCCAATTGGACGGGGGTAGCATCGCTCACACACCAGCTGAGCATTAGAGAGAATGCCATTACTAAACCAAGGACTATATAAAAAAAGACAAAGAACAAGGGATAAAGACTAGCGAGTCACCAAAAAACCCAACTGGACGGGGTTAGCATCACTCACACACCAGCTGAGCATTAGAAAGAATGCCTGATAAACAGCATTGAAATCATCCAAAGAAGACAAAAACCAGCAAAAGGTCAAAAGGTCAGCATCAGAAATAATGCCATAATTAGACCAAGAACAATGAAATAAAACGAATAACGACTTGTAAAGACTAGAAAGTCACCAAAAAACCCAATTGGACATGGGACACAAGTCGAGGATTGATCGCCCTTGGCTGGCCGCCTCAGAGGAGGGTGTATAGTGTTGAAAGGCTGAAACACCCGATGAACCTGAGGTACACTACTGATGATGTGTCCTGAAATTGAATAAAGCTTAGGCTATCTCACCACTTCAAAATAGGATAAAATGGATTAAATAGGGTCAAATTCATGTCCGTTAACCTCCGAACTCTTGGAACTTGTTATGTGGGTCAAGGAACAGGTGTTCAGTTTAACATGCGCCGGCCCGTGCCTTCACTTCGTCGCTCCATTTCAACCACTTGGTCTAGAAGGACCAAACGTGGGGAGCTTCGACGGATAACCTCCAAAAACCTAACCCTAACCCTAACCCTAACCCAACCCTAACCCTAACCCTAACCCTAACCCTAACCCTAAGTCTCTACCACCTTCAGAAAAAAAGTTATTGGCCGAGGGATGACCTTGGAGTGGTTTTCATCCCTTATCCTAACCCTAACCCTAACCCTAACCCTAAACTCGGGGCTGGTACCGTTGGAAAGGGCGTCCTCCAAAACCCCTGGTTGGACACCGGTTCCAAGTCTCTGTGACCTTCAGAAAAAAAGTTATTGACCGAGGGATGACTTTGAAATGGCCTCCACGGAGCTTTCGGGCACTTCCCCTTGTCCTAGACACTCGGGACTGCTACCATTGGAAAGGGCATCCTCCAAAACCCCCAGGCGGACACGGGTTCCAAGTCTCTACCACCTTCAGAAAAAAAGTTGTTGGCCGAGGGATGACCTTGGAGTGGTTTTCATCCCTTATCCTAACCCTAACCCTAACCCTAACCCTTGTCCTAGACACTTGGGACTGCTACCGTTGGAAAGGGCATCCTCGAAAACCCCCAGGCGGACACGGGTTCCAAGTCTCTACCACCTTCAGAAAAAAAGTTATTGGCCGAGGGATGACCTTGGAGTGGTTTTCATCCCTTATCCTAACCCTAACCCTAACCCTAACCCTAATACACTTTTACATGGAACCCTCACCAATCCCTAACCCTAACCTTAACCCTTTTTCTTTCTGTCCAAGTCTTTAACCCTAACAAGACTTTCAATGCCAATTTCATTCCACTACTAACCCTAAAACACAACCAAATACAACAAACACCAAGTCTGCCGACCAAAAGAACACCTCTGCTTGTCGCACAAACTCGGGGCTGGTACCGTTGGAAAGGGCGTCCTCCAAAACCCCTGGTTGGACACCGCTTCCAAGTCTCTGTGACCTTCAGAAAAAAAGTTATTGACCGAGGGATGACTTTGAAATGGCCTCCACGGAGCTTTCGGGCACTTCCCCTTGTCCTAGACACTCGGGACTGCTACCGTTGGAAAGGGCATCCTCCAAAACCCCCAGGCGGACACGGGTTCCAAGTCTCTACCACCTTCAGAAAAAAAGTTATTGGCCGAGGGATGACCTTGGAGTGGTTTTCATCCCTTATCCTAACCCTAACCCTAACCCGAACCCGAACCCGAACCCTAACCCTAACCCGAACCCGAACCCGAACCCTAAAACTTAGATTTAAGCCTAACCCTAACCTATCCCTAACCCTAACCTAACCCTAACCCTAACCCAATTTCAGTTCTGGCCTTAAATGACCATCAAGTCTAATTCTAACCCTAACCCTAGACAGTCTCATAATACACTTTTACATGGAACCCTCACCAATCCCTAACCCTAACCTTAACCCTTTTTCTTTCTGTCCAAGTCTTTAACCCTAACAAGACTTTCAATGCCAATTTCATTCCACTACTAACCCTAAAACACAACCAAATACAACAAACACCAAGTCTGCCGACCAAAAGAACACCTCTGCTTGTCGCACAAACTCGGGGCTGGTACCGTTGGAAAGGGCGTCCTCCAAAACCCCTGGTTGGACACCGGTTCCAAGTCTCTGTGACCTTCAGAAAAAAAGTTATTGACCGAGGGATGACTTTGAAATGGCCTCCACGGAGCTTTCGGGCACTTCCCCTTGTCCTAGACACTCGGGACTGCTACCATTGGAAAGGGCATCCTCCAAAACCCCCAGGCGGACACGGGTTCCAAGTCTCTACCACCTTCAGAAAAAAAGTTATTGGCCGAGGGATGACCTTGGAGTGGTTTTCATCCCTAACCCTAACCCTAACCCTAACCCTACCATTGGAAAGGGCATCCTCCAAAACCCCTGGTTGGACACCGGTTCCAAGTCTCTGTGACCTTCAGAAAAAAAGTTATTGACCGAGGGATGACTTTGAAATGGCCTCCACGGAGCTTTCGGGCACTTCCCCTTGTCCTAGACACTCGGGACTGCTACCGTTGGAAAGGGCATCCTCGAAAACCCCCAGGCGGACACGGGTTCCAAGTCTCTACCACCTTCAGAAAAAAAGTTATTGGCCGAGGGATGACCTTGGAGTGGTTTTCATCCCTAATCCTAACCCTAACCCTAACCCTTGTCCTAGACACTTGGGACTGCTACCGTTGGAAAGGGCATCCTCGAAAACCCCCAGGCGGACACGGGTTCCAAGTCTCTACCACCTTCAGAAAAAAAGTTATTGGCCGAGGGATGACCTTGGAGTGGTTTTCATCCCTTATCCTAACCCTAACCCTAACCCTTAAATGACCATCAAGTCTAATTCTAACCCTAACCCTAGACAGTCTCATAATCCACTTTTACATGGAACCCTTACCAATCCCTAACCCTAACCTTAACCCTTTTTCTTTCTGTCCAAGTCTTTAACCCTAACAACACTTTCAATGCCAATTTCATTCCACTACTAACCCTAAAACACAACCAAATACAACAAACACCAAGTCTGCCGACCAAAAGAACACCTCTGCTTGTCGCACAAACTCGGGGCTGGTACCGTTGGAAAGGGCATCCTCCAAAACCCCTGGTTGGACACCGCTTCCAAGTCTCTGTGACCTTCAGAAAAAAAGTTATTGACCGAGGGATGACTTTGAAATGGCCTCCACGGAGCTTTCGGGCACTTCCCCTTGTCCTAGACACTCGGGACTGCTACCATTGGAAAGGGCATCCTCGAAAACCCCCAGGCGGACACGGGTTCCAAGTCTCTACCACCTTCAGAAAAAAAGTTATTGGCCGAGGGATGACCTTGGAGTGGTTTTCATCCCTAACCCTAACCCTACCCCTTGTCCTAGACACTCGGGACTGCTACCATTGGAAAGGGCATCCTCCAAAACCCCCAGGCGGACACGGGTTCCAAGTCTCTACCACCTTCAGAAAAAAAGTTATTGGCCGAGGGATGACCTTGGAGTGGTTTTCATCCCTTATCCTAACCCTAACCCTAACCCTTAAATGACCATCAAGTCTAATTCTAACCCTAACCCTAGACAGTCTCATAATCCACTTTTACATGGAACCCTTACCAATCCCTAACCCTAACCTTAACCCTTTTTCTTTCTGTCCAAGTCTTTAACCCTAACAAGACTTTCAATGCCAATTTCATTCCACTACTAACCCTAAAACACAACCAAATACAACAAACACCAAGTCTGCCGACCAAAAGAACACCTCTGCTTGTCGCACAAACTCGGGGCTGGTACCGTTGGAAAGGGCATCCTCCAAAACCCCTGGTTGGACACCGCTTCCAAGTCTCTGTGACCTTCAGAAAAAAAGTTATTGACCGAGGGATGACTTTGAAATGGCCTCCACGGAGCTTTCGGGCACTTCCCCTTGTCCTAGACACTCGGGACTGCTACCATTGGAAAGGGCATCCTCGAAAACCCCCAGGCGGACACGGGTTCCAAGTCTCTACCACCTTCAGAAAAAAAGTTATTGGCCGAGGGATGACCTTGGAGTGGTTTTCATCCCTAACCCTAACCCTAACCCTAACCCTTGTCCTAGACACTTGGGACTGCTACCATTGGAAAGGGCATCCTCCAAAACCCCCAGGCGGACACGGGTTCCAAGTCTCTACCACCTTCAGAAAAAAAGTTATTGGCCGAGGGATGACCTTGGAGTGGTTTTCATCCCTTATCCTAACCCTAACCCTAACCCTAACCCTAAACTCGGGGCTGGTACCGTTGGAAAGGGCGTCCTCCAAAACCCCTGGTTGGACACCGCTTCCAAGTCTCTGTGACCTTCAGAAAAAAAGTTATTGACCGAGGGATGACTTTGAAATGGCCTCCACGGAGCTTTCGGGCACTTCCCCTTGTCCTAGACACTCGGGACTGCTACCATTGGAAAGGGCATCCTCGAAAACCCCCAGGCGGACACGGGTTCCAAGTCTCTACCACCTTCAGAAAAAAAGTTATTGGCCGAGGGATGACCTTGGAGTGGTTTTCATCCCTTATCCTAACCCTAACCCTAACCCTAACCCTAATACACTTTTACATGGAACCCTCACCAATCCCTAACCCTAACCTTAACCCTTTTTCTTTCTGTCCAAGTCTTTAACCCTAACAAGACTTTCAATTCCAATTTCATTCCACTACTAACCCTAAAACACAACCAAATACAACAAACACCAAGTCTGCCGACCAAAAGAACACCTCTGCTTGTCGCACAAACTCGGGGCTGGTACCGTTGGAAAGGGCGTCCTCCAAAACCCCTGGTTGGACACCGCTTCCAAGTCTCTGTGACCTTCAGAAAAAAAGTTATTGACCGAGGGATGACTTTGAAATGGCCTCCACGGAGCTTTCGGGCACTTCCCCTTGTCCTAGACACTCGGGACTGCTACCATTGGAAAGGGCATCCTCCAAAACCCCCAGGCGGACACGGGTTCCAAGTCTCTACCACCTTCAGAAAAAAAGTTATTGGCCGAGGGATGACCTTGGAGTGGTTTTCATCCCTTATCCTGTAACGTAACCCTAACCCTAACCCGAACCCTAACCCGAACCCTAAAACTTAGATTTAAGCCTAACCCTAACCTATCCCTAACCCTAACCTAACCCTAACCCTAACCCAATTTCAGTTCTGGCCTTAAATGACCATCAAGTCTAATTCTAACCCTAACCCTAGACAGTCTCATAATACACTTTTACATGGAACCCTTACCAATCCCTAACCCTAACCTTAACCCTTTTTCTTTCTGTCCAAGTCTTTAACCCTAACAAGACTTTCAATGCCAATTTCATTCCACTACTAACCCTAAAACACAACCAAATACAACAAACACCAAGTCTGCCGACCAAAAGAACACCTCTGCTTGTCGCACAAACTCGGGGCTGGTACCGTTGGAAAGGGCGTCCTCCAAAACCCCTGGTTGGACACCGGTTCCAAGTCTCTGTGACCTTCAGAAAAAAAGTTATTGACCGAGGGATGACTTTGAAATGGCCTCCACGGAGCTTTCGGGCACTTCCCCTTGTCCTAGACACTCGGGACTGCTACCATTGGAAAGGGCATCCTCCAAAACCCCCAGGCGGACACGGGTTCCAAGTCTCTACCACCTTCAGAAAAAAAGTTATTGGCCGAGGGATGACCTTGGAGTGGTTTTCATCCCTTATCCTAACCCTAACCCTAACCCTAACCCTAACCCTAACCCTAGCCCTGACCTTGGAGTGGTTTTCATCCCTAACCCTAACCCTAACCCTAACCCTAACCTTCACCATAACCCTAAACCTAGACTTAATCCTAACTTAGTTCTAACCCTAAAATCCAGTTTAACCCTAATCCTAGGCCCTAAACTTAGACCCAACCATAACCCTAAACTTAAACTTAACCCTAATCTAGCCCTAACCCTAACCCTAACCGTAACCATAATCCTAAACCTAGACTTAATCCTAACTTAGTCCTAACGGATAACCTCCAAAAACCTAACCCTAACCCTAACCCTAACCCTTGTCCTAGACACTCGGGACTGCTACCATTGGAAAGGGCATCCTCCAAAACCCCCAGGCGGACACGGGTTCCAAGTCTCTACCACCTTCAGAAAAAAAGTTATTGGCCGAGGGATGACCTTGGAGTGGTTTTCATCCCTTATCCTAACCCTAACCCTAACCCTAACCCTTATCCTGTAACGTAACCCTAACCCTAACCCGAACCCTAACCCGAACCCTAAAACTTAGATTTAAGCCTAACCCTAACCTATCCCTAACCCTAACCCTAACCCTAACCCAATTTCAGTTCTGGCCTTAAATGACCATCAAGTCTAATTCTAACCCTAACCCTAGACAGTCTCATAATACACTTTTACATGGAACCCTTACCAATCCCTAACCCTAACCTTAACCCTCTTTCTTTCTGTCCAAGTCTTTAACCCTAACAAGACTTTCAATGCCAATTTCATTCCACTACTAACCCTAAAACACAACCAAATACAACAAACACCAAGTCTGCCGACCAAAAGAACACCTCTGCTTGTCGCACAAACTCGGGGCTGGTACCGTTGGAAAGGGCGTCCTCCAAAACCCCTGGTTGGACGCCGCTTCCAAGTCTCTGTGACCTTCAGAAAAAAAGTGATTGACCGAGGGATGACTTTGAAATGGCCTCCACGGAGCTTTCGGGCACTTCCCCTTGTCCTAGACACTCGGGACTGCTACCATTGGAAAGGGCATCCTCCAAAACCCCCAGGCGGACGCGGGTTCCAAGTCTCTACCACCTTCAGAAAAAAAGTTATTGGCCGAGGGATGACCTTGGAGTGGTTTTCATCCCTTATCCTAACCCTAACCCTAACCCTAACCCTAACCCTAACCCCTAACCCTAACCCTAACCCTAACCCTAACCCTAAAGTTATTGACCGAGGGATGACTTTGAAATGGCCTCCACGGAGCTTTCGGGCACTTCCCCTTGTCCTAGACACTCGGGACTGCTACCATTGGAAAGGGCATCCTCCAAAACCCCCAGGCGGACACGGGTTCCAAGTCTCTACCACCTTCAGAAAAAAAGTTATTGGCCGAGGGATGACCTTGGAGTGGTTTTCATCCCTTATCCTAACCCTAACCCTAACCCTAACCCTAACCCTAGCCCTAACCCTAACCCTAACCCTAACCCTAACCCTAACCCTAATCCTAGGCCCTAAACTTAGACCCAACCATAACCCTAAACTTAAACTTAACCCTAATCTAGCCCTAACCCTAACCCTAACCTTCACCATAACCCTAAACCTAGACTTAATCCTAACTTAGTTCTAACCCTAAAATCCAGTTTAACCCTAATCCTAGGCCCTAAACTTAGACCCAACCATAACCCTAAACTTAAACTTAACCCTAATCTAGCCCTAACCCTAACCCTAACCGTAACCATAATCCTAAACCTAGACTTAATCCTAACTTAGTCCTAACCTTTAAATCCAGTTTTAACCCTAATCCCAGGCCCTAAACTTAGACCTAACTCTAACCTAACCCTAACCTTAAGAGGCCCCAGTCCCAGCCTTAAATGAACACGAATTCTAATTTTGGTTATAAACCTAGCCAGTCTCCATAATACAGTTTTAAATGTAAAATGGCGGACAATCAGAAAATGGTGGACATGCAAAGAATTATGGAGAATCGGTTTTTTACAAACTTTAAAGTAGAATAGCTCGGAGACCGTACGACATAGAAACAAAATTCTTTTTGTCTCGGAATCGTTACGACGCCCCCTCCGAGATGACATCGCTCGTTCGGGTCGCTTGGGGTCACCGCCATTCAACAAAATACCAGTAATATAGGCTTTTACACAATTCGCCAATCTAAAAGACAGGCTGGGGGGGCGCGCTTCCAGTAGAAGCTTGGTTGTTTCCCGAAAATTTCGCTCTGGGAGTGGAATGGGAGGGAAATTAACCCGCTGGATGTCGTTAACCCCTTGGGGGTCCAACCCAGTAGAAGCTTGGTAGCTTCCCGAAAGGATCTCGGCTCGAGCGTGCTCGGCTGAGATTGGTAGGGAAGATATCCGCTGGAAGAGGACTCCCGCCCAGGGCTGTCTGGGAGGTGACGTAATGCACGGGACCTGCCTCCACAGGGCCTTGGTTTTAGCAGGCTGGGGATACCTTGCGGTGTTAACGAACAGTCTGCCTCGGTAGGTAGCCAGCCCCCCTGGGTCCACTTGGACAGCACGCAGGAGGGTGGTCTGAGGCCAACAGACCTTAAATGGGGCCCAGTCTTTTACGGTGATTAGCACCACTCACGCACCAGCTTCACTCGCGCGCTACACGCTAAGATTCCAAAAAACCCCCAAAAAAAATCCCAATTTGGACTAAAGAAAAGAAAAAATAGCCACTTTGGTGAAGAAATAAGCAAAAAAAGAAGACGGAAATGGATGAAAACAACACCGAAATTATCCAAAGAAGACAAAATCCATCAAAAGGTCAAAAGGTCAGCATTAGAAATAATGCCATTATTAAACCAAGGACAATAAAAAAAGACAAAGGACAACGGATAAAGACTAGCGAGTCACCAAAAAAAACCCCAATTGGACGGGGGTAGCATCGCTCACACACCAGCTGAGCATTAGAGAGAATGCCATTACTAAACCAAGGACTATATAAAAAAAGACAAAGAACAAGGGATAAAGACTAGCGAGTCACCAAAAAACCCAACTGGACGGGGTTAGCATCACTCACACACCAGCTGAGCATTAGAAAGAATGCCTGATAAACAGCATTGAAATCATCCAAAGAAGACAAAAACCAGCAAAAGGTCAAAAGGTCAGCATCAGAAATAATGCCATAATTAGACCAAGAACAATGAAATAAAACGAATAACGACTTGTAAAGACTAGAAAGTCACCAAAAAACCCAATTGGACATGGGACACAAGTCGAGGATTGATCGCCCTTGGCTGGCCGCCTCAGAGGAGGGTGTATAGTGTTGAAAGGCTGAAACACCCGATGAACCTGAGGTACACTACTGATGATGTGTCCTGAAATTGAATAAAGCTTAGGCTATCTCACCACTTCAAAATAGGATAAAATGGATTAAATAGGGTCAAATTCATGTCCGTTAACCTCCGAACTCTTGGAACTTGTTATGTGGGTCAAGGAACAGGTGTTCAGTTTAACATGCGCCGGCCCGTGCCTTCACTTCGTCGCTCCATTTCAACCACTTGGTCTAGAAGGACCAAACGTGGGGAGCTTCGACGGATAACCTCCAAAAACCTAACCCTAACCCTAACCCTAACCCAACCCTAACCCTAACCCTAACCCTAACCCTAACCCTAAGTCTCTACCACCTTCAGAAAAAAAGTTATTGGCCGAGGGATGACCTTGGAGTGGTTTTCATCCCTTATCCTAACCCTAACCCTAACCCTAACCCTAAACTCGGGGCTGGTACCGTTGGAAAGGGCGTCCTCCAAAACCCCTGGTTGGACACCGGTTCCAAGTCTCTGTGACCTTCAGAAAAAAAGTTATTGACCGAGGGATGACTTTGAAATGGCCTCCACGGAGCTTTCGGGCACTTCCCCTTGTCCTAGACACTCGGGACTGCTACCATTGGAAAGGGCATCCTCCAAAACCCCCAGGCGGACACGGGTTCCAAGTCTCTACCACCTTCAGAAAAAAAGTTGTTGGCCGAGGGATGACCTTGGAGTGGTTTTCATCCCTTATCCTAACCCTAACCCTAACCCTAACCCTTGTCCTAGACACTTGGGACTGCTACCATTGGAAAGGGCATCCTCGAAAACCCCCAGGCGGACACGGGTTCCAAGTCTCTACCACCTTCAGAAAAAAAGTTATTGGCCGAGGGATGACCTTGGAGTGGTTTTCATCCCTTATCCTAACCCTAACCCTAACCCTTAAATGACCATCAAGTCTAATTCTAACCCTAACCCTAGACAGTCTCATAATCCACTTTTACATGGAACCCTTACCAATCCCTAACCCTAACCTTAACCCTTTTTCTTTCTGTCCAAGTCTTTAACCCTAACAACACTTTCAATGCCAATTTCATTCCACTACTAACCCTAAAACACAACCAAATACAACAAACACCAAGTCTGCCGACCAAAAGAACACCTCTGCTTGTCGCACAAACTCGGGGCTGGTACCGTTGGAAAGGGCATCCTCCAAAACCCCTGGTTGGACACCGCTTCCAAGTCTCTGTGACCTTCAGAAAAAAAGTTATTGACCGAGGGATGACTTTGAAATGGCCTCCACGGAGCTTTCGGGCACTTCCCCTTGTCCTAGACACTCGGGACTGCTACCGTTGGAAAGGGCATCCTCGAAAACCCCCAGGCGGACACGGGTTCCAAGTCTCTACCACCTTCAGAAAAAAAGTTATTGGCCGAGGGATGACCTTGGAGTGGTTTTCATCCCTAACCCTAACCCTAACCCTAACCCTTGTCCTAGACACTTGGGACTGCTACCATTGGAAAGGGCATCCTCGAAAACCCCCAGGCGGACACGGGTTCCAAGTCTCTACCACCTTCAGAAAAAAAGTTATTGGCCGAGGGATGACCTTGGAGTGGTTTTCATCCCTTATCCTAACCCTAACCCTAACCCTTAAATGACCATCAAGTCTAATTCTAACCCTAACCCTAGACAGTCTCATAATCCACTTTTACATGGAACCCTTACCAATCCCTAACCCTAACCTTAACCCTTTTTCTTTCTGTCCAAGTCTTTAACCCTAACAAGACTTTCAATGCCAATTTCATTCCACTACTAACCCTAAAACACAACCAAATACAACAAACACCAAGTCTGCCGACCAAAAGAACACCTCTGCTTGTCGCACAAACTCGGGGCTGGTACCGTTGGAAAGGGCATCCTCCAAAACCCCTGGTTGGACACCGCTTCCAAGTCTCTGTGACCTTCAGAAAAAAAGTTATTGACCGAGGGATGACTTTGAAATGGCCTCCACGGAGCTTTCGGGCACTTCCCCTTGTCCTAGACACTCGGGACTGCTACCATTGGAAAGGGCATCCTCGAAAACCCCCAGGCGGACACGGGTTCCAAGTCTCTACCACCTTCAGAAAAAAAGTTATTGGCCGAGGGATGACCTTGGAGTGGTTTTCATCCCTAACCCTAACCCTAACCCTTGTCCTAGACACTCGGGACTGCTACCATTGGAAAGGGCATCCTCGAAAACCCCCAGGCGGACACGGGTTCCAAGTCTCTACCACCTTCAGAAAAAAAGTTATTGGCCGAGGGATGACCTTGGAGTGGTTTTCATCCCTTATCCTAACCCTAACCCTAACCCTTAAATGACCATCAAGTCTAATTCTAACCCTAACCCTAGACAGTCTCATAATCCACTTTTACATGGAACCCTTACCAATCCCTAACCCTAACCTTAACCCTTTTTCTTTCTGTCCAAGTCTTTAACCCTAACAACACTTTCAATGCCAATTTCATTCCACTACTAACCCTAAAACACAACCAAATACAACAAACACCAAGTCTGCCGACCAAAAGAACACCTCTGCTTGTCGCACAAACTCGGGGCTGGTACCGTTGGAAAGGGCATCCTCCAAAACCCCTGGTTGGACACCGCTTCCAAGTCTCTGTGACCTTCAGAAAAAAAGTTATTGACCGAGGGATGACTTTGAAATGGCCTCCACGGAGCTTTCGGGCACTTCCCCTTGTCCTAGACACTCGGGACTGCTACCATTGGAAAGGGCATCCTCCAAAACCCCCAGGCGGACACGGGTTCCAAGTCTCTACCACCTTCAGAAAAAAAGTTATTGGCCGAGGGATGACCTTGGAGTGGTTTTCATCCCTAACCCTAACCCTAACCCTAACCCTTGTCCTAGACACTCGGGACTGCTACCATTGGAAAGGGCATCCTCCAAAACCCCCAGGCGGACACGGGTTCCAAGTCTCTACCACCTTCAGAAAAAAAGTTATTGGCCGAGGGATGACCTTGGAGTGGTTTTCATCCCTTATCCTAACCCTAACCCTAACCCTAACCCTAAACTCGGGGCTGGTACCGTTGGAAAGGGCGTCCTCCAAAACCCCTGGTTGGACACCGCTTCCAAGTCTCTGTGACCTTCAGAAAAAAAGTTATTGACCGAGGGATGACTTTGAAATGGCCTCCACGGAGCTTTCGGGCACTTCCCCTTGTCCTAGACACTCGGGACTGCTACCATTGGAAAGGGCATCCTCGAAAACCCCCAGGCGGACACGGGTTCCAAGTCTCTACCACCTTCAGAAAAAAAGTTATTGGCCGAGGGATGACCTTGGAGTGGTTTTCATCCCTTATCCTAACCCTAACCCTAACCCTAACCCTAATACACTTTTACATGGAACCCTCACCAATCCCTAACCCTAACCTTAACCCTTTTTCTTTCTGTCCAAGTCTTTAACCCTAACAAGACTTTCAATGCCAATTTCATTCCACTACTAACCCTAAAACACAACCAAATACAACAAACACCAAGTCTGCCGACCAAAAGAACACCTCTGCTTGTCGCACAAACTCGGGGCTGGTACCGTTGGAAAGGGCGTCCTCCAAAACCCCTGGTTGGACACCGGTTCCAAGTCTCTGTGACCTTCAGAAAAAAAGTTATTGACCGAGGGATGACTTTGAAATGGCCTCCACGGAGCTTTCGGGCACTTCCCCTTGTCCTAGACACTCGGGACTGCTACCATTGGAAAGGGCATCCTCCAAAACCCCCAGGCGGACACGGGTTCCAAGTCTCTACCACCTTCAGAAAAAAAGTTATTGGCCGAGGGATGACCTTGGAGTGGTTTTCATCCCTTATCCTAACCCTAACCCTAACCCTAACCCTAACCCTAACCCTAAAACACAACCAAATACAACAAACACCAAGTCTGCCGACCAAAAGAACACCTCTGCTTGTCGCACAAACTCGGGGCTGGTACCGTTGGAAAGGGCGTCCTCCAAAACCCCTGGTTGGACACCGGTTCCAAGTCTCTGTGACCTTCAGAAAAAAAGTTATTGACCGAGGGATGACTTTGAAATGGCCTCCACGGAGCTTTCGGGCACTTCCCCTTGTCCTAGACACTCGGGACTGCTACCATTGGAAAGGGCATCCTCCAAAACCCCCAGGCGGACACGGGTTCCAAGTCTCTACCACCTTCAGAAAAAAAGTTATTGGCCGAGGGATGACCTTGGAGTGGTTTTCATCCCTTATCCTGTAACGTAACCCTAACCCTAACCCGAACCCTAACCCGAACCCTAAAACTTAGATTTAAGCCTAACCCTAACCTATCCCTAACCCTAACCTAACCCTAACCCTAACCCAATTTCAGTTCTGGCCTTAAATGACCATCAAGTCTAATTCTAACCCTAACCCTAGACAGTCTCATAATACACTTTTACATGGAACCCTTACCAATCCCTAACCCTAACCTTAACCCTTTTTCTTTCTGTCCAAGTCTTTAACCCTAACAAGACTTTCAATGCCAATTTCATTCCACTACTAACCCTAAAACACAACCAAATACAACAAACACCAAGTCTGCCGACCAAAAGAACACCTCTGCTTGTCGCACAAACTCGGGGCTGGTACCGTTGGAAAGGGCGTCCTCCAAAACCCCTGGTTGGACACCGGTTCCAAGTCTCTGTGACCTTCAGAAAAAAAGTTATTGACCGAGGGATGACTTTGAAATGGCCTCCACGGAGCTTTCGGGCACTTCCCCTTGTCCTAGACACTCGGGACTGCTACCATTGGAAAGGGCATCCTCCAAAACCCCCAGGCGGACACGGGTTCCAAGTCTCTACCACCTTCAGAAAAAAAGTTATTGGCCGAGGGATGACCTTGGAGTGGTTTTCATCCCTTATCCTAACCCTAACCCTAACCCTAACCCTAACCCTAACCCAACCCTAACCCTAACCCTAACCCTAACCCTAACCCTAACCCTAACCTCTGCTTGTCGCACAAACTCGGGGCTGGTACCGTTGGAAAGGGCGTCCTCCAAAACCCCTGGTTGGACGCCGCTTCCAAGTCTCTGTGACCTTCAGAAAAAAAGTGATTGACCGAGGGATGACTTTGAAATGGCCTCCACGGAGCTTTCGGGCACTTCCCCTTGTCCTAGACACTCGGGACTGCTACCATTGGAAAGGGCATCCTCCAAAACCCCCAGGCGGACGCGGGTTCCAAGTCTCTACCACCTTCAGAAAAAAAGTTATTGGCCGAGGGATGACCTTGGAGTGGTTTTCATCCCTTATCCTAACCCTAACCCTAACCCTAACCCTAACCCTAACCCTAACCCTGACCTTGGAGTGGTTTTCATCCCTTACCCTAACCCTAACCCTAACCCTAACCCTAACCCTAGCCCTAACCCTAACCCTAACCCTAACCCTAACCCTAATCCTAGGCCCTAAACTTAGACCCAACCATAACCCTAAACTTAAACTTAACCCTAATCTAGCCCTAACCCTAACCCTAACCTTCACCATAACCCTAAACCTAGACTTAATCCTAACTTAGTTCTAACCCTAAAATCCAGTTTAACCCTAATCCTAGGCCCTAAACTTAGACCCAACCATAACCCTAAACTTAAACTTAACCCTAATCTAGCCCTAACCCTAACCCTAACCGTAACCATAATCCTAAACCTAGACTTAATCCTAACTTAGTCCTAACCTTTAAATCCAGTTTTAACCCTAATCCCAGGCCCTAAACTTAGACCTAACTCTAACCTAACCCTAACCTTAAGAGGCCCCAGTCCCAGCCTTAAATGAACACGAATTCTAATTTTGGTTATAAACCTAGCCAGTCTCCATAATACAGTTTTAAATGTAAAATGGCGGACAATCAGAAAATGGTGGACATGCAAAGAATTATGGAGAATCGTTTTTTTACAAACTTTAAAGTAGAATAGCTCGGAGACCGTACGACATAGAAACAAAATTCTTTTTGTCTCGGAATCGTTACGACGCCCCCTCCGAGATGACATCGCTCGTTCGGGTCGCTTGGGGTCACCGCCATTCAACAAAATACCAGTAATATAGGCTTTTACACAATTCGCCAATCTAAAAGACAGGCTGGGGGGGCGCGCTTCCAGTAGAAGCTTGGTTGTTTCCCGAAAATTTCGCTCTGGGAGTGGAATGGGAGGGAAATTAACCCGCTGGATGTCGTTAACCCCTTGGGGGTCCAACCCAGTAGAAGCTTGGTAGCTTCCCGAAAGGATCTCGGTTCGAGCGTGCTCGGCTGAGATTGGTAGGGAAGATATCCGCTGGAAGAGGACTCCCGCCCAGGGCTGTCTGGGAGGTGACGTAATGCACGGGACCTGCCTCCACAGGGCCTTGGTTTTAGCAGGCTGGGGATACCTTGCGGTGTTAACGAACAGTCTGCCTCGGTAGGTAGCCAGCCCCCCTGGGTCCACTTGGACAGCACGCAGGAGGGTGGTCTGAGGCCAACAGACCTTAAATGGGGCCCAGTCTTTTACGGTGATTAGCACCACTCACGCACCAGCTTCACTCGCGCGCTACACGCTAAGATTCCAAAAAACCCCCAAAAAAAATCCCAATTTGGACTAAAGAAAAGAAAAAATAGCCACTTTGGTGAAGAAATAAGCAAAAAAAGAAGACGGAAATGGATGAAAACAACACCGAAATTATCCAAAGAAGACAAAATCCATCAAAAGATCAAAAGGTCAGCATTAGAAATAATGCCATTATTAAACCAAGGACAATAAAAAAAGACAAAGGACAACGGATAAAGACTAGCGAGTCACCAAAAAAAACCCCAATTGGACGGGGGTAGCATCGCTCACACACCAGCTGAGCATTAGAGAGAATGCCATTACTAAACCAAGGACTATATAAAAAAAGACAAAGAACAAGGGATAAAGACTAGCGAGTCACCAAAAAACCCAACTGGACGGGGTTAGCATCACTCACACACCAGCTGAGCATTAGAAAGAATGCCTGATAAACAGCATTGAAATCATCCAAAGAAGACAAAAACCAGCAAAAGGTCAAAAGGTCAGCATCAGAAATAATGCCATAATTAGACCAAGAACAATGAAATAAAACGAATAACGACTTGTAAAGACTAGAAAGTCACCAAAAAACCCAATTGGACATGGGACACAAGTCGAGGATTGATCGCCCTTGGCTGGCCGCCTCAGAGGAGGGTGTATAGTGTTGAAAGGCTGAAACACCCGATGAACCTGAGGTACACTACTGATGATGTGTCCTGAAATTGAATAAAGCTTAGGCTATCTCACCACTTCAAAATAGGATAAAATGGATTAAATAGGGTCAAATTCATGTCCGTTAACCTCCGAACTCTTGGAACTTGTTATGTGGGTCAAGGAACAGGTGTTCAGTTTAACATGCGCCGGCCCGTGCCTTCACTTCGTCGCTCCATTTCAACCACTTGGTCTAGAAGGACCAAACGTGGGGAGCTTCGACGGATAACCTCCAAAAACCTAACCCTAACCCTAACCCTAACCCAACCCTAACCCTAACCCTAACCCTAACCCTAACCCTAAGTCTCTACCACCTTCAGAAAAAAAGTTATTGGCCGAGGGATGACCTTGGAGTGGTTTTCATCCCTTATCCTAACCCTAACCCTAACCCTAACCCTAAACTCGGGGCTGGTACCGTTGGAAAGGGCGTCCTCCAAAACCCCTGGTTGGACACCGGTTCCAAGTCTCTGTGACCTTCAGAAAAAAAGTTATTGACCGAGGGATGACTTTGAAATGGCCTCCACGGAGCTTTCGGGCACTTCCCCTTGTCCTAGACACTCGGGACTGCTACCATTGGAAAGGGCATCCTCCAAAACCCCCAGGCGGACACGGGTTCCAAGTCTCTACCACCTTCAGAAAAAAAGTTGTTGGCCGAGGGATGACCTTGGAGTGGTTTTCATCCCTTATCCTAACCCTAACCCTAACCCTAACCCTTGTCCTAGACACTTGGGACTGCTACCATTGGAAAGGGCATCCTCGAAAACCCCCAGGCGGACACGGGTTCCAAGTCTCTACCACCTTCAGAAAAAAAGTTATTGGCCGAGGGATGACCTTGGAGTGGTTTTCATCCCTTATCCTAACCCTAACCCTAACCCTAACCCTAACCCTAACCCAACCCTAACCCTAACCCTAACCCTAACCCTAACCCTAACCCTAACCTCTGCTTGTCGCACAAACTCGGGGCTGGTACCGTTGGAAAGGGCGTCCTCCAAAACCCCTGGTTGGACGCCGCTTCCAAGTCTCTGTGACCTTCAGAAAAAAAGTGATTGACCGAGGGATGACTTTGAAATGGCCTCCACGGAGCTTTCGGGCACTTCCCCTTGTCCTAGACACTCGGGACTGCTACCATTGGAAAGGGCATCCTCCAAAACCCCCAGGCGGACGCGGGTTCCAAGTCTCTACCACCTTCAGAAAAAAAGTTATTGGCCGAGGGATGACCTTGGAGTGGTTTTCATCCCTTATCCTAACCCTAACCCTAACCCTAACCCTAACCCTAACCCTAACCCTGACCTTGGAGTGGTTTTCATCCCTTATCCTAACCCTAACCCTAACCCTAACCCTAACCCTAGCCCTAACCCTAACCCTAACCCTAACCCTAACCCTAACCCTAATCCTAGGCCCTAAACTTAGACCCAACCATAACCCTAAACTTAAACTTAACCCTAATCTAGCCCTAACCCTAACCCTAACCTTCACCATAACCCTAAACCTAGACTTAATCCTAACTTAGTTCTAACCCTAAAATCCAGTTTAACCCTAATCCTAGGCCCTAAACTTAGACCCAACCATAACCCTAAACTTAAACTTAACCCTAATCTAGCCCTAACCCTAACCCTAACCGTAACCATAATCCTAAACCTAGACTTAATCCTAACTTAGTCCTAACCTTTAAATCCAGTTTTAACCCTAATCCCAGGCCCTAAACTTAGACCTAACTCTAACCTAACCCTAACCTTAAGAGGCCCCAGTCCCAGCCTTAAATGAACACGAATTCTAATTTTGGTTATAAACCTAGCCAGTCTCCATAATACAGTTTTAAATGTAAAATGGCGGACAATCAGAAAATGGTGGACATGCAAAGAATTATGGAGAATCGGTTTTTTACAAACTTTAAAGTAGAATAGCTCGGAGACCGTACGACATAGAAACAAAATTCTTTTTGTCTCGGAATCGTTACGACGCCCCCTCCGAGATGACATCGCTCGTTCGGGTCGCTTGGGGTCACCGCCATTCAACAAAATACCAGTAATATAGGCTTTTACACAATTCGCCAATCTAAAAGACAGGCTGGGGGGGGCGCGCTTCCAGTAGAAGCTTGGTTGTTTCCCGAAAATTTCGCTCTGGGAGTGGAATGGGAGGGAAATTAACCCGCTGGATGTCGTTAACCCCTTGGGGGTCCAACCCAGTAGAAGCTTGGTAGCTTCCCGAAAGGATCTCGGTTCGAGCGTGCTCGGCTGAGATTGGTAGGGAAGATATCCGCTGGAAGAGGACTCCCGCCCAGGGCTGTCTGGGAGGTGACGTAATGCACGGGACCTGCCTCCACAGGGCCTTGGTTTTAGCAGGCTGGGGATACCTTGCGGTGTTAACGAACAGTCTGCCTCGGTAGGTAGCCAGCCCCCCTGGGTCCACTTGGACAGCACGCAGGAGGGTGGTCTGAGGCCAACAGACCTTAAATGGGGCCCAGTCTTTTACGGTGATTAGCACCACTCACGCACCAGCTTCACTCGCGCGCTACACGCTAAGATTCCAAAAAACCCCCAAAAAAAATCCCAATTTGGACTAAAGAAAAGAAAAAATAGCCACTTTGGTGAAGAAATAAGCAAAAAAAGAAGACGGAAATGGATGAAAACAACACCGAAATTATCCAAAGAAGACAAAATCCATCAAAAGATCAAAAGGTCAGCATTAGAAATAATGCCATTATTAAACCAAGGACAATAAAAAAAGACAAAGGACAACGGATAAAGACTAGCGAGTCACCAAAAAAAACCCCAATTGGACGGGGGTAGCATCGCTCACACACCAGCTGAGCATTAGAGAGAATGCCATTACTAAACCAAGGACTATATAAAAAAAGACAAAGAACAAGGGATAAAGACTAGCGAGTCACCAAAAAACCCAACTGGACGGGGTTAGCATCACTCACACACCAGCTGAGCATTAGAAAGAATGCCTGATAAACAGCATTGAAATCATCCAAAGAAGACAAAAACCAGCAAAAGGTCAAAAGGTCAGCATCAGAAATAATGCCATAATTAGACCAAGAACAATGAAATAAAACGAATAACGACTTGTAAAGACTAGAAAGTCACCAAAAAACCCAATTGGACATGGGACACAAGTCGAGGATTGATCGCCCTTGGCTGGCCGCCTCAGAGGAGGGTGTATAGTGTTGAAAGGCTGAAACACCCGATGAACCTGAGGTACACTACTGATGATGTGTCCTGAAATTGAATAAAGCTTAGGCTATCTCACCACTTCAAAATAGGATAAAATGGATTAAATAGGGTCAAATTCATGTCCGTTAACCTCCGAACTCTTGGAACTTGTTATGTGGGTCAAGGAACAGGTGTTCAGTTTAACATGCGCCGGCCCGTGCCTTCACTTCGTCGCTCCATTTCAACCACTTGGTCTAGAAGGACCAAACGTGGGGAGCTTCGACGGATAACCTCCAAAAACCTAACCCTAACCCTAACCCTAACCCAACCCTAACCCTAACCCTAACCCTAACCCTAACCCTAAGTCTCTACCACCTTCAGAAAAAAAGTTATTGGCCGAGGGATGACCTTGGAGTGGTTTTCATCCCTTATCCTAACCCTAACCCTAACCCTAACCCTAAACTCGGGGCTGGTACCGTTGGAAAGGGCGTCCTCCAAAACCCCTGGTTGGACACCGGTTCCAAGTCTCTGTGACCTTCAGAAAAAAAGTTATTGACCGAGGGATGACTTTGAAATGGCCTCCACGGAGCTTTCGGGCACTTCCCCTTGTCCTAGACACTCGGGACTGCTACCATTGGAAAGGGCATCCTCCAAAACCCCCAGGCGGACACGGGTTCCAAGTCTCTACCACCTTCAGAAAAAAAGTTGTTGGCCGAGGGATGACCTTGGAGTGGTTTTCATCCCTTATCCTAACCCTAACCCTAACCCTAACCCTTGTCCTAGACACTTGGGACTGCTACCATTGGAAAGGGCATCCTCGAAAACCCCCAGGCGGACACGGGTTCCAAGTCTCTACCACCTTCAGAAAAAAAGTTATTGGCCGAGGGATGACCTTGGAGTGGTTTTCATCCCTTATCCTAACCCTAACCCTAACCCTAACCCTAATACACTTTTACATGGAACCCTCACCAATCCCTAACCCTAACCTTAACCCTTTTTCTTTCTGTCCAAGTCTTTAACCCTAACAAGACTTTCAATGCCAATTTCATTCCACTACTAACCCTAAAACACAACCAAATACAACAAACACCAAGTCTGCCGACCAAAAGAACACCTCTGCTTGTCGCACAAACTCGGGGCTGGTACCGTTGGAAAGGGCGTCCTCCAAAACCCCTGGTTGGACACCGGTTCCAAGTCTCTGTGACCTTCAGAAAAAAAGTTATTGACCGAGGGATGACTTTGAAATGGCCTCCACGGAGCTTTCGGGCACTTCCCCTTGTCCTAGACACTCGGGACTGCTACCATTGGAAAGGGCATCCTCCAAAACCCCCAGGCGGACACGGGTTCCAAGTCTCTACCACCTTCAGAAAAAAAGTTATTGGCCGAGGGATGACCTTGGAGTGGTTTTCATCCCTTATCCTAACCCTAACCCTAACCCGAACCCGAACCCGAACCCTAACCCTAACCCGAACCCGAACCCGAACCCTAAAACTTAGATTTAAGCCTAACCCTAACCTATCCCTAACCCTAACCTAACCCTAACCCTAACCCAATTTCAGTTCTGGCCTTAAATGACCATCAAGTCTAATTCTAACCCTAACCCTAGACAGTCTCATAATACACTTTTACATGGAACCCTCACCAATCCCTAACCCTAACCTTAACCCTTTTTCTTTCTGTCCAAGTCTTTAACCCTAACAAGACTTTCAATGCCAATTTCATTCCACTACTAACCCTAAAACACAACCAAATACAACAAACACCAAGTCTGCCGACCAAAAGAACACCTCTGCTTGTCGCACAAACTCGGGGCTGGTACCGTTGGAAAGGGCGTCCTCCAAAACCCCTGGTTGGACACCGGTTCCAAGTCTCTGTGACCTTCAGAAAAAAAGTTATTGACCGAGGGATGACTTTGAAATGGCCTCCACGGAGCTTTCGGGCACTTCCCCTTGTCCTAGACACTCGGGACTGCTACCATTGGAAAGGGCATCCTCCAAAACCCCCAGGCGGACACGGGTTCCAAGTCTCTACCACCTTCAGAAAAAAAGTTATTGGCCGAGGGATGACCTTGGAGTGGTTTTCATCCCTAACCCTAACCCTAACCCTAACCCTACCATTGGAAAGGGCATCCTCCAAAACCCCTGGTTGGACACCGGTTCCAAGTCTCTGTGACCTTCAGAAAAAAAGTTATTGACCGAGGGATGACTTTGAAATGGCCTCCACGGAGCTTTCGGGCACTTCCCCTTGTCCTAGACACTCGGGACTGCTACCGTTGGAAAGGGCATCCTCGAAAACCCCCAGGCGGACACGGGTTCCAAGTCTCTACCACCTTCAGAAAAAAAGTTATTGGCCGAGGGATGACCTTGGAGTGGTTTTCATCCCTAACCCTAACCCTAACCCTAACCCTTGTCCTAGACACTTGGGACTGCTACCATTGGAAAGGGCATCCTCGAAAACCCCCAGGCGGACACGGGTTCCAAGTCTCTACCACCTTCAGAAAAAAAGTTATTGGCCGAGGGATGACCTTGGAGTGGTTTTCATCCCTAACCCTAACCCTAACCCTTGTCCTAGACACTCGGGACTGCTACCATTGGAAAGGGCATCCTCCAAAACCCCCAGGCGGACACGGGTTCCAAGTCTCTACCACCTTCAGAAAAAAAGTTATTGGCCGAGGGATGACCTTGGAGTGGTTTTCATCCCTTATCCTAACCCTAACCCTAACCCTTAAATGACCATCAAGTCTAATTCTAACCCTAACCCTAGACAGTCTCATAATCCACTTTTACATGGAACCCTTACCAATCCCTAACCCTAACCTTAACCCTTTTTCTTTCTGTCCAAGTCTTTAACCCTAACAACACTTTCAATGCCAATTTCATTCCACTACTAACCCTAAAACACAACCAAATACAACAAACACCAAGTCTGCCGACCAAAAGAACACCTCTGCTTGTCGCACAAACTCGGGGCTGGTACCGTTGGAAAGGGCATCCTCCAAAACCCCCAGGCGGACACGGGTTCCAAGTCTCTGTGACCTTCAGAAAAAAAGTTATTGACCGAGGGATGACTTTGAAATGGCCTCCACGGAGCTTTCGGGCACTTCCCCTTGTCCTAGACACTCGGGACTGCTACCATTGGAAAGGGCATCCTCGAAAACCCCCAGGCGGACACGGGTTCCAAGTCTCTACCACCTTCAGAAAAAAAGTTATTGGCCGAGGGATGACCTTGGAGTGGTTTTCATCCCTAACCCTAACCCGAACCCGTGTCCTAGACACTCGGGACTGCTACCATTGGAAAGGGCATCCTCCAAAACCCCCAGGCGGACACGGGTTCCAAGTCTCTACCACCTTCAGAAAAAAAGTTATTGGCCGAGGGATGACCTTGGAGTGGTTTTCATCCCTTATCCTAACCCTAACCCTAACCCTTAAATGACCATCAAGTCTAATTCTAACCCTAACCCTAGACAGTCTCATAATACACTTTTACATGGAACCCTTACCAATCCCTAACCCTAACCTTAACCCTTTTTCTTTCTGTCCAAGTCTTTAACCCTAACAACACTTTCAATGCCAATTTCATTCCACTACTAACCCTAAAACACAACCAAATACAACAAACACCAAGTCTGCCGACCAAAAGAACACCTCTGCTTGTCGCACAAACTCGGGGCTGGTACCGTTGGAAAGGGCGTCCTCCAAAACCCCTGGTTGGACACCGCTTCCAAGTCTCTGTGACCTTCAGAAAAAAATTTATTGACCGAGGGATGACTTTGAAATGGCCTCCACGGAGCTTTCGGGCACTTCCCCTTGTCCTAGACACTCGGGACTGCTACCATTGGAAAGGGCATCCTCGAAAACCCCCAGGCGGACACGGGTTCCAAGTCTCTACCACCTTCAGAAAAAAAGTTATTGGCCGAGGGATGACCTTGGAGTGGTTTTCATCCCTAACCCTAACCCTAACCCTAACCCTTGTCCTAGACACTTGGGACTGCTACCATTGGAAAGGGCATCCTCCAAAACCCCCAGGCGGACACGGGTTCCAAGTCTCTACCACCTTCAGAAAAAAAGTTATTGGCCGAGGGATGACCTTGGAGTGGTTTTCATCCCTTATCCTAACCCTAACCCTAACCCTAACCCTAACCCTAACCCTAACTCGGGGCTGGTACCGTTGGAAAGGGCGTCCTCCAAAACCCCTGGTTGGACACCGCTTCCAAGTCTCTGTGACCTTCAGAAAAAAAGTTATTGACCGAGGGATGACTTTGAAATGGCCTCCACGGAGCTTTCGGGCACTTCCCCTTGTCCTAGACACTCGGGACTGCTACCATTGGAAAGGGCATCCTCGAAAACCCCCAGGCGGACACGGGTTCCAAGTCTCTACCACCTTCAGAAAAAAAGTTATTGGCCGAGGGATGACCTTGGAGTGGTTTTCATCCCTTATCCTAACCCTAACCCTAACCCTAACCCTAATACACTTTTACATGGAACCCTTACCAATCCCTAACCCTAACCTTAACCCTTTTTCTTTCTGTCCAAGTCTTTAACCCTAACAAGACTTTCAATGCCAATTTCATTCCACTACTAACCCTAAAACACAACCAAATACAACAAACACCAGGTCTGCCGACCAAAAGAACACCTCTGCTTGTCGCACAAACTCGGGGCTGGTACCGTTGGAAAGGGCGTCCTCCAAAACCCCTGGTTGGACACCGGTTCCAAGTCTCTGTGACCTTCAGAAAAAAAGTTATTGACCGAGGGATGACTTTGAAATGGCCTCCACGGAGCTTTCGGGCACTTCCCCTTGTCCTAGACACTTGGGACTGCTACCGTTGGAAAGGGCATCCTCCAAAACCCCCAGGCGGACACGGGTTCCAAGTCTCTACCACCTTCAGAAAAAAAGTTATTGGCCGAGGGATGACCTTGGAGTGGTTTTCATCCCTTATCCTGTAACGTAACCCTAACCCTAACCCGAACCCTAACCCGAACCCTAAAACTTAGATTTAAGCCTAACCCTAACCTATCCCTAACCCTAACCTAACCCTAACCCTAACCCAATTTCAGTTCTGGCCTTAAATGACCATCAAGTCTAATTCTAACCCTAACCCTAGACAGTCTCATAATACACTTTTACATGGAACCCTTACCAATCCCTAACCCTAACCTTAACCCTTTTTCTTTCTGTCCAAGTCTTTAACCCTAACAAGACTTTCAATGCCAATTTCATTCCACTACTAACCCTAAAACACAACCAAATACAACAAACACCAAGTCTGCCGACCAAAAGAACACCTCTGCTTGTCGCACAAACTCGGGGCTGGTACCGTTGGAAAGGGCGTCCTCCAAAACCCCTGGTTGGACACCGGTTCCAAGTCTCTGTGACCTTCAGAAAAAAAGTTATTGACCGAGGGATGACTTTGAAATGGCCTCCACGGAGCTTTCGGGCACTTCCCCTTGTCCTAGACACTCGGGACTGCTACCATTGGAAAGGGCATCCTCCAAAACCCCCAGGCGGACACGGGTTCCAAGTCTCTACCACCTTCAGAAAAAAAGTTATTGGCCGAGGGATGACCTTGGAGTGGTTTTCATCCCTTATCCTAACCCTAACCCTAACCCTAACCCTAACCCTAACCCTAACCCTAGCCCTGACCTTGGAGTGGTTTTCATCCCTAACCCTAACCCTAACCCTAACCCTAACCTTCACCATAACCCTAAACCTAGACTTAATCCTAACTTAGTTCTAACCCTAAAATCCAGTTTAACCCTAATCCTAGGCCCTAAACTTAGACCCAACCATAACCCTAAACTTAAACTTAACCCTAATCTAGCCCTAACCCTAACCCTAACCGTAACCATAATCCTAAACCTAGACTTAATCCTAACTTAGTCCTAACGGATAACCTCCAAAAACCTAACCCTAACCCTAACCCTAACCCTTGTCCTAGACACTCGGGACTGCTACCATTGGAAAGGGCATCCTCCAAAACCCCCAGGCGGACACGGGTTCCAAGTCTCTACCACCTTCAGAAAAAAAGTTATTGGCCGAGGGATGACCTTGGAGTGGTTTTCATCCCTTACCCTAACCCTAACCCTAACCCTGTAACGTAACCCTAACCCTAACCCGAACCCTAACCCGAACCCTAAAACTTAGATTTAAGCCTAACCCTAACCTATCCCTAACCCTAACCCTAACCCTAACCCAATTTCAGTTCTGGCCTTAAATGACCATCAAGTCTAATTCTAACCCTAACCCTAGACAGTCTCATAATACACTTTTACATGGAACCCTTACCAATCCCTAACCCTAACCTTAACCCTCTTTCTTTCTGTCCAAGTCTTTAACCCTAACAAGACTTTCAATGCCAATTTCATTCCACTACTAACCCTAAAACACAACCAAATACAACAAACACCAAGTCTGCCGACCAAAAGAACACCTCTGCTTGTCGCACAAACTCGGGGCTGGTACCGTTGGAAAGGGCGTCCTCCAAAACCCCTGGTTGGACGCCGCTTCCAAGTCTCTGTGACCTTCAGAAAAAAAGTGATTGACCGAGGGATGACTTTGAAATGGCCTCCACGGAGCTTTCGGGCACTTCCCCTTGTCCTAGACACTCGGGACTGCTACCATTGGAAAGGGCATCCTCCAAAACCCCCAGGCGGACGCGGGTTCCAAGTCTCTACCACCTTCAGAAAAAAAGTTATTGGCCGAGGGATGACCTTGGAGTGGTTTTCATCCCTTATCCTAACCCTAACCCTAACCCTAACCCTAACCCTAACCCTAACCCCTAACCCTAACCCTAACCCTAACCCTAACCCTAACCCTAAAGTTATTGACCGAGGGATGACTTTGAAATGGCCTCCACGGAGCTTTCGGGCACTTCCCCTTGTCCTAGACACTCGGGACTGCTACCATTGGAAAGGGCATCCTCCAAAACCCCAGGCGGACACGGGTTCCAAGTCTCTACCACCTTCAGAAAAAAAGTTATTGGCCGAGGGATGACCTTGGAGTGGTTTTCATCCCTTATCCTAACCCTAACCCTAACCCTAACCCTAACCCTAACCCTAGCCCTAACCCTAACCCTAACCCTAACCCTAACCCTAATCCTAGGCCCTAAACTTAGACCCAACCATAACCCTAAACTTAAACTTAACCCTAATCTAGCCCTAACCCTAACCCTAACCTTCACCATAACCCTAAACCTAGACTTAATCCTAACTTAGTTCTAACCCTAAAATCCAGTTTAACCCTAATCCTAGGCCCTAAACTTAGACCCAACCATAACCCTAAACTTAAACTTAACCCTAATCTAGCCCTAACCCTAACCCTAACCGTAACCATAATCCTAAACCTAGACTTAATCCTAACTTAGTCCTAACCTTTAAATCCAGTTTTAACCCTAATCCCAGGCCCTAAACTTAGACCTAACTCTAACCTAACCCTAACCTTAAGAGGCCCCAGTCCCAGCCTTAAATGAACACGAATTCTAATTTTGGTTATAAACCTAGCCAGTCTCCATAATACAGTTTTAAATGTAAAATGGCGGACAATCAGAAAATGGTGGACATGCAAAGAATTATGGAGAATCGGTTTTTTACAAACTTTAAAGTAGAATAGCTCGGAGACCGTACGACATAGAAACAAAATTCTTTTTGTCTCGGAATCGTTACGACGCCCCCTCCGAGATGACATCGCTCGTTCGGGTCGCTTGGGGTCACCGCCATTCAACAAAATACCAGTAATATAGGCTTTTACACAATTCGCCCATCTAAAAGACAGGCTGGGGGGGCGCGCTTCCAGTAGAAGCTTGGTTGTTTCCCGAAAATTTCGCTCTGGGAGTGGAATGGGAGGGAAATTAACCCGCTGGATGTCGTTAACCCCTTGGGGGTCCAACCCAGTAGAAGCTTGGTAGCTTCCCGAAAGGATCTCGGTTCGAGCGTGCTCGGCTGAGATTGGTAGGGAAGATATCCGCTGGAAGAGGACTCCCGCCCAGGGCTGTCTGGGAGGTGACGTAATGCACGGGACCTGCCTCCACAGGGCCTTGGTTTTAGCAGGCTGGGGATACCTTGCGGTGTTAACGAACAGTCTGCCTCGGTAGGTAGCCAGCCCCCCTGGGTCCACTTGGACAGCACGCAGGAGGGTGGTCTGAGGCCAACAGACCTTAAATGGGGCCCAGTCTTTTACGGTGATTAGCACCACTCACGCACCAGCTTCACTCGCGCGCTACACGCTAAGATTCCAAAAAACCCCCCAAAAAAAATCCCAATTTGGACTAAAGAAAAGAAAAAATAGCCACTTTGGTGAAGAAATAAGCAAAAAAAGAAGACGGAAATGGATGAAAACAACACCGAAATTATCCAAAGAAGACAAAATCCATCAAAAGGTCAAAAGGTCAGCATTAGAAATAATGCCATTATTAAACCAAGGACAATAAAAAAAGACAAAGGACAACGGATAAAGACTAGCGAGTCACCAAAAAAAACCCCAATTGGACGGGGGTAGCATCGCTCACACACCAGCTGAGCATTAGAGAGAATGCCATTACTAAACCAAGGACTATATAAAAAAAGACAAAGAACAAGGGATAAAGACTAGCGAGTCACCAAAAAACCCAACTGGACGGGGTTAGCATCACTCACACACCAGCTGAGCATTAGAAAGAATGCCTGATAAACAGCATTGAAATCATCCAAAGAAGACAAAAACCAGCAAAAGGTCAAAAGGTCAGCATCAGAAATAATGCCATAATTAGACCAAGAACAATGAAATAAAACGAATAACGACTTGTAAAGACTAGAAAGTCACCAAAAAACCCAATTGGACATGGGACACAAGTCGAGGATTGATCGCCCTTGGCTGGCCGCCTCAGAGGAGGGTGTATAGTGTTGAAAGGCTGAAACACCCGATGAACCTGAGGTACACTACTGATGATGTGTCCTGAAATTGAATAAAGCTTAGGCTATCTCACCACTTCAAAATAGGATAAAATAGATTAAATAGGGTCAAATTCATGTCCGTTAACCTCCGAACTCTTGGAACTTGTTATGTGGGTCAAGGAACAGGTGTTCAGTTTAACATGCGCCGGCCCGTGCCTTCACTTCGTCGCTCCATTTCAACCACTTGGTCTAGAAGGACCAAACGTGGGGAGCTTCGACGGATAACCTCCAAAAACCTAACCCTAACCCTAACCCTAACCCAACCCTAACCCTAACCCTAACCCTAACCCTAACCCTAAGTCTCTACCACCTTCAGAAAAAAAGTTATTGGCCGAGGGATGACCTTGGAGTGGTTTTCATCCCTTATCCTAACCCTAACCCTAACCCTAACCCTAAACTCGGGGCTGGTACCGTTGGAAAGGGCGTCCTCCAAAACCCCTGGTTGGACACCGGTTCCAAGTCTCTGTGACCTTCAGAAAAAAAGTTATTGACCGAGGGATGACTTTGAAATGGCCTCCACGGAGCTTTCGGGCACTTCCCCTTGTCCTAGACACTCGGGACTGCTACCATTGGAAAGGGCATCCTCCAAAACCCCCAGGCGGACACGGGTTCCAAGTCTCTACCACCTTCAGAAAAAAAGTTGTTGGCCGAGGGATGACCTTGGAGTGGTTTTCATCCCTTATCCTAACCCTAACCCTAACCCTAACCCTAACCCTTGTCCTAGACACTTGGGACTGCTACCATTGGAAAGGGCATCCTCGAAAACCCCCAGGCGGACACGGGTTCCAAGTCTCTACCACCTTCAGAAAAAAAGTTATTGGCCGAGGGATGACCTTGGAGTGGTTTTCATCCCTTATCCTAACCCTAACCCTAACCCTAACCCTAACCCTAATACACTTTTACATGGAACCCTCACCAATCCCTAACCCTAACCTTAACCCTTTTTCTTTCTGTCCAAGTCTTTAACCCTAACAAGACTTTCAATGCCAATTTCATTCCACTACTAACCCTAAAACACAACCAAATACAACAAACACCAAGTCTGCCGACCAAAAGAACACCTCTGCTTGTCGCACAAACTCGGGGCTGGTACCGTTGGAAAGGGCGTCCTCCAAAACCCCTGGTTGGACACCGGTTCCAAGTCTCTGTGACCTTCAGAAAAAAAGTTATTGACCGAGGGATGACTTTGAAATGGCCTCCACGGAGCTTTCGGGCACTTCCCCTTGTCCTAGACACTCGGGACTGCTACCATTGGAAAGGGCATCCTCCAAAACCCCCAGGCGGACACGGGTTCCAAGTCTCTACCACCTTCAGAAAAAAAGTTATTGGCCGAGGGATGACCTTGGAGTGGTTTTCATCCCTTATCCTAACCCTAACCCTAACCCGAACCCGAACCCTAACCCTAACCCGAACCCGAACCCGAACCCTAAAACTTAGATTTAAGCCTAACCCTAACCTATCCCTAACCCTAACCTAACCCTAACCCTAACCCAATTTCAGTTCTGGCCTTAAATGACCATCAAGTCTAATTCTAACCCTAACCCTAGACAGTCTCATAATACACTTTTACATGGAACCCTCACCAATCCCTAACCCTAACCTTAACCCTTTTTCTTTCTGTCCAAGTCTTTAACCCTAACAAGACTTTCAATGCCAATTTCATTCCACTACTAACCCTAAAACACAACCAAATACAACAAACACCAAGTCTGCCGACCAAAAGAACACCTCTGCTTGTCGCACAAACTCGGGGCTGGTACCGTTGGAAAGGGCGTCCTCCAAAACCCCTGGTTGGACACCGCTTCCAAGTCTCTGTGACCTTCAGAAAAAAAGTTATTGACCGAGGGATGACTTTGAAATGGCCTCCACGGAGCTTTCGGGCACTTCCCCTTGTCCTAGACACTCGGGACTGCTACCATTGGAAAGGGCATCCTCCAAAACCCCCAGGCGGACACGGGTTCCAAGTCTCTACCACCTTCAGAAAAAAAGTTATTGGCCGAGGGATGACCTTGGAGTGGTTTTCATCCCTAACCCTAACCCTAACCCTAACCCTACCATTGGAAAGGGCATCCTCCAAAACCCCTGGTTGGACACCGGTTCCAAGTCTCTGTGACCTTCAGAAAAAAAGTTATTGACCGAGGGATGACTTTGAAATGGCCTCCACGGAGCTTTCGGGCACTTCCCCTTGTCCTAGACACTCGGGACTGCTACCATTGGAAAGGGCATCCTCGAAAACCCCCAGGCGGACACGGGTTCCAAGTCTCTACCACCTTCAGAAAAAAAGTTATTGGCCGAGGGATGACCTTGGAGTGGTTTTCATCCCTTATCCTAACCCTAACCCTAACCCTTAAATGACCATCAAGTCTAATTCTAACCCTAACCCTAGACAGTCTCATAATCCACTTTTACATGGAACCCTTACCAATCCCTAACCCTAACCTTAACCCTTTTTCTTTCTGTCCAAGTCTTTAACCCTAACAACACTTTCAATGCCAATTTCATTCCACTACTAACCCTAAAACACAACCAAATACAACAAACACCAAGTCTGCCGACCAAAAGAACACCTCTGCTTGTCGCACAAACTCGGGGCTGGTACCGTTGGAAAGGGCATCCTCCAAAACCCCTGGTTGGACACCGCTTCCAAGTCTCTGTGACCTTCAGAAAAAAAGTTATTGACCGAGGGATGACTTTGAAATGGCCTCCACGGAGCTTTCGGGCACTTCCCCTTGTCCTAGACACTCGGGACTGCTACCATTGGAAAGGGCATCCTCGAAAACCCCCAGGCGGACACGGGTTCCAAGTCTCTACCACCTTCAGAAAAAAAGTTATTGGCCGAGGGATGACCTTGGAGTGGTTTTCATCCCTAACCCTAACCCTAACCCTTGTCCTAGACACTCGGGACTGCTACCATTGGAAAGGGCATCCTCCAAAACCCCCAGGCGGACACGGGTTCCAAGTCTCTACCACCTTCAGAAAAAAAGTTATTGGCCGAGGGATGACCTTGGAGTGGTTTTCATCCCTTATCCTAACCCTAACCCTAACCCTTAAATGACCATCAAGTCTAATTCTAACCCTAACCCTAGACAGTCTCATAATCCACTTTTACATGGAACCCTTACCAATCCCTAACCCTAACCTTAACCCTTTTTCTTTCTGTCCAAGTCTTTAACCCTAACAACACTTTCAATGCCAATTTCATTCCACTACTAACCCTAAAACACAACCAAATACAACAAACACCAAGTCTGCCGACCAAAAGAACACCTCTGCTTGTCGCACAAACTCGGGGCTGGTACCGTTGGAAAGGGCATCCTCCAAAACCCCTGGTTGGACACCGCTTCCAAGTCTCTGTGACCTTCAGAAAAAAAGTTATTGACCGAGGGATGACTTTGAAATGGCCTCCACGGAGCTTTCGGGCACTTCCCCTTGTCCTAGACACTCGGGACTGCTACCATTGGAAAGGGCATCCTCGAAAACCCCCAGGCGGACACGGGTTCCAAGTCTCTACCACCTTCAGAAAAAAAGTTATTGGCCGAGGGATGACCTTGGAGTGGTTTTCATCCCTAACCCTAACCCTAACCCTAACCCTTGTCCTAGACACTTGGGACTGCTACCATTGGAAAGGGCATCCTCCAAAACCCCCAGGCGGACACGGGTTCCAAGTCTCTACCACCTTCAGAAAAAAGTTATTGGCCGAGGGATGACCTTGGAGTGGTTTTCATCCCTTATCCTAACCCTAACCCTAACCCTAACCCTAAACTCGGGGCTGGTACCGTTGGAAAGGGCGTCCTCCAAAACCCCTGGTTGGACACCGCTTCCAAGTCTCTGTGACCTTCAGAAAAAAAGTTATTGACCGAGGGATGACTTTGAAATGGCCTCCACGGAGCTTTCGGGCACTTCCCCTTGTCCTAGACACTCGGGACTGCTACCATTGGAAAGGGCATCCTCCAAAACCCCCAGGCGGACACGGGTTCCAAGTCTCTACCACCTTCAGAAAAAAAGTTATTGGCCGAGGGATGACCTTGGAGTGGTTTTCATCCCTTATCCTGTAACGTAACCCTAACCCTAACCCGAACCCTAACCCGAACCCTAAAACTTAGATTTAAGCCTAACCCTAACCTATCCCTAACCCTAACCTAACCCTAACCCTAACCCAATTTCAGTTCTGGCCTTAAATGACCATCAAGTCTAATTCTAACCCTAACCCTAGACAGTCTCATAATACACTTTTACATGGAACCCTCACCAATCCCTAACCCTAACCTTAACCCTTTTTCTTTCTGTCCAAGTCTTTAACCCTAACAAGACTTTCAATGCCAATTTCATTCCACTACTAACCCTAAAACACAACCAAATACAACAAACACCAAGTCTGCCGACCAAAAGAACACCTCTGCTTGTCGCACAAACTCGGGGCTGGTACCGTTGGAAAGGGCGTCCTCCAAAACCCCTGGTTGGACACCGGTTCCAAGTCTCTGTGACCTTCAGAAAAAAAGTTATTGACCGAGGGATGACTTTGAAATGGCCTCCACGGAGCTTTCGGGCACTTCCCCTTGTCCTAGACACTCGGGACTGCTACCATTGGAAAGGGCATCCTCCAAAACCCCCAGGCGGACACGGGTTCCAAGTCTCTACCACCTTCAGAAAAAAAGTTATTGGCCGAGGGATGACCTTGGAGTGGTTTTCATCCCTTATCCTAACCCTAACCCTAACCCTAACCCTAACCCTAACCCTAACCCTAGCCCTGACCTTGGAGTGGTTTTCATCCCTAACCCTAACCCTAACCCTAACCCTAACCTTCACCATAACCCTAAACCTAGACTTAATCCTAACTTAGTTCTAACCCTAAAATCCAGTTTAACCCTAATCCTAGGCCCTAAACTTAGACCCAACCATAACCCTAAACTTAAACTTAACCCTAATCTAGCCCTAACCCTAACCCTAACCGTAACCATAATCCTAAACCTAGACTTAATCCTAACTTAGTCCTAACGGATAACCTCCAAAAACCTAACCCTAACCCTAACCCTAACCCTTGTCCTAGACACTCGGGACTGCTACCATTGGAAAGGGCATCCTCCAAAACCCCCAGGCGGACACGGGTTCCAAGTCTCTACCACCTTCAGAAAAAAAGTTATTGGCCGAGGGATGACCTTGGAGTGGTTTTCATCCCTTACCCTAACCCTAACCCTAACCCTGTAACGTAACCCTAACCCTAACCCGAACCCTAACCCGAACCCTAAAACTTAGATTTAACCCTAACCCTAACCTATCCCTAACCCTAACCCTAACCCTAACCCAATTTCAGTTCTGGCCTTAAATGACCATCAAGTCTAATTCTAACCCTAACCCTAGACAGTCTCATAATACACTTTTACATGGAACCCTTACCAATCCCTAACCCTAACCTTAACCCTCTTTCTTTCTGTCCAAGTCTTTAACCCTAACAAGACTTTCAATGCCAATTTCATTCCACTACTAACCCTAAAACACAACCAAATACAACAAACACCAAGTCTGCCGACCAAAAGAACACCTCTGCTTGTCGCACAAACTCGGGGCTGGTACCGTTGGAAAGGGCGTCCTCCAAAACCCCTGGTTGGACGCCGCTTCCAAGTCTCTGTGACCTTCAGAAAAAAAGTGATTGACCGAGGGATGACTTTGAAATGGCCTCCACGGAGCTTTCGGGCACTTCCCCTTGTCCTAGACACTCGGGACTGCTACCATTGGAAAGGGCATCCTCCAAAACCCCCAGGCGGACGCGGGTTCCAAGTCTCTACCACCTTCAGAAAAAAAGTTATTGGCCGAGGGATGACCTTGGAGTGGTTTTCATCCCTTATCCTAACCCTAACCCTAACCCTAACCCTAACCCCTAACCCTAACCCTAACCCTAACCCTAACCCTAAAGTTATTGACCGAGGGATGACTTTGAAATGGCCTCCACGGAGCTTTCGGGCACTTCCCCTTGTCCTAGACACTCGGGACTGCTACCATTGGAAAGGGCATCCTCCAAAACCCCCAGGCGGACACGGGTTCCAAGTCTCTACCACCTTCAGAAAAAAAGTTATTGGCCGAGGGATGACCTTGGAGTGGTTTTCATCCCTTATCCTAACCCTAACCCTAACCCTAACCCTAACCCTAACCCTAGCCCTAACCCTAACCCTAACCCTAACCCTAACCCTAACCCTAATCCTAGGCCCTAAACTTAGACCCAACCATAACCCTAAACTTAAACTTAACCCTAATCTAGCCCTAACCCTAACCCTAACCTTCACCATAACCCTAAACCTAGACTTAATCCTAACTTAGTTCTAACCCTAAAATCCAGTTTAACCCTAATCCTAGGCCCTAAACTTAGACCCAACCATAACCCTAAACTTAAACTTAACCCTAATCTAGCCCTAACCCTAACCCTAACCGTAACCATAATCCTAAACCTAGACCTAATCCTAACTTAGTCCTAACCTTTAAATCCAGTTTTAACCCTAATCCCAGGCCCTAAACTTAGACCTAACTCTAACCTAACCCTAACCTTAAGAGGCCCCAGTCCCAGCCTTAAATGAACACGAATTCTAATTTTGGTTATAAACCTAGCCAGTCTCCATAATACAGTTTTAAATGTAAAATGGCGGACAATCAGAAAATGGTGGACATGCAAAGAATTATGGAGAATCGGTTTTTTACAAACTTTAAAGTAGAATAGCTCGGAGACCGTACGACATAGAAACAAAATTCTTTTTGTCTCGGAATCGTTACGACGCCCCCTCCGAGATGACATCGCTCGTTCGGGTCGCTTGGGGTCACCGCCATTCAACAAAATACCAGTAATATAGGCTTTTACACAATTCGCCAATCTAAAAGACAGGCTGGGGGGGCGCGCTTCCAGTAGAAGCTTGGTTGTTTCCCGAAAATTTCGCTCTGGGAGTGGAATGGGAGGGAAATTAACCCGCTGGATGTCGTTAACCCCTTGGGGGTCCAACCCAGTAGAAGCTTGGTAGCTTCCCGAAAGGATCTCGGTTCGAGCGTGCTCGGCTGAGATTGGTAGGGAAGATATCCGCTGGAAGAGGACTCCCGCCCAGGGCTGTCTGGGAGGTGACGTAATGCACGGGACCTGCCTCCACAGGGCCTTGGTTTTAGCAGGCTGGGGATACCTTGCGGTGTTAACGAACAGTCTGCCTCGGTAGGTAGCCAGCCCCCCTGGGTCCACTTGGACAGCACGCAGGAGGGTGGTCTGAGGCCAACAGACCTTAAATGGGGCCCAGTCTTTTACGGTGATTAGCACCACTCACGCACCAGCTTCACTCGCGCGCTACACGCTAAGATTCCAAAAAACCCCCAAAAAAAATCCCAATTTGGACTAAAGAAAAGAAAAAATAGCCACTTTGGTGAAGAAATAAGCAAAAAAAGAAGACGGAAATGGATGAAAACAACACCGAAATTATCCAAAGAAGACAAAATCCATCAAAAGGTCAAAAGGTCAGCATTAGAAATAATGCCATTATTAAACCAAGGACAATAAAAAAAGACAAAGGACAACGGATAAAGACTAGCGAGTCACCAAAAAAAACCCCAATTGGACGGGGGTAGCATCGCTCACACACCAGCTGAGCATTAGAGAGAATGCCATTACTAAACCAAGGACTATATAAAAAAAGACAAAGAACAAGGGATAAAGACTAGCGAGTCACCAAAAAAACCCAACTGGACGGGGTTAGCATCACTCACACACCAGCTGAGCATTAGAAAGAATGCCTGATAAACAGCATTGAAATCATCCAAAGAAGACAAAAACCAGCAAAAGGTCAAAAGGTCAGCATCAGAAATAATGCCATAATTAGACCAAGAACAATGAAATAAAACGAATAACGACTTGTAAAGACTAGAAAGTCACCAAAAAACCCAATTGGACATGGGACACAAGTCGAGGATTGATCGCCCTTGGCTGGCCGCCTCAGAGGAGGGTGTATAGTGTTGAAAGGCTGAAACACCCGATGAACCTGAGGTACACTACTGATGATGTGTCCTGAAATTGAATAAAGCTTAGGCTATCTCACCACTTCAAAATAGGATAAAATGGATTAAATAGGGTCAAATTCATGTCCGTTAACCTCCGAACTCTTGGAACTTGTTATGTGGGTCAAGGAACAGGTGTTCAGTTTAACATGCGCCGGCCCGTGCCTTCACTTCGTCGCTCCATTTCAACCACTTGGTCTAGAAGGACCAAACGTGGGGAGCTTCGACGGATAACCTCCAAAAACCTAACCCTAACCCTAACCCTAACCCTACCCTAACCCTAACCCTAACCCTAACCCTAACCCTAAGTCTCTACCACCTTCAGAAAAAAAGTTATTGGCCGAGGGATGACCTTGGAGTGGTTTTCATCCCTTATCCTAACCCTAACCCTAACCCTAACCCTAAACTCGGGGCTGGTACCGTTGGAAAGGGCGTCCTCCAAAACCCCTGGTTGGACACCGGTTCCAAGTCTCTGTGACCTTCAGAAAAAAAGTTATTGACCGAGGGATGACTTTGAAATGGCCTCCACGGAGCTTTCGGGCACTTCCCTTGTCCTAGACACTCGGGACTGCTACCATTGGAAAGGGCATCCTCCAAAACCCCCAGGCGGACACGGGTTCCAAGTCTCTACCACCTTCAGAAAAAAAGTTGTTGGCCGAGGGATGACCTTGGAGTGGTTTTCATCCCTTATCCTAACCCTAACCCTAACCCTAACCCTTGTCCTAGACACTTGGGACTGCTACCATTGGAAAGGGCATCCTCGAAAACCCCCAGGCGGACACGGGTTCCAAGTCTCTACCACCTTCAGAAAAAAAGTTATTGGCCGAGGGATGACCTTGGAGTGGTTTTCATCCCTTATCCTAACCCTAACCCTAACCCTTAAATGACCATCAAGTCTAATTCTAACCCTAACCCTAGACAGTCTCATAATCCACTTTTACATGGAACCCTTACCAATCCCTAACCCTAACCTTAACCCTTTTTCTTTCTGTCCAAGTCTTTAACCCTAACAACACTTTCAATGCCAATTTCATTCCACTACTAACCCTAAAACACAACCAAATACAACAAACACCAAGTCTGCCGACCAAAAGAACACCTCTGCTTGTCGCACAAACTCGGGGCTGGTACCGTTGGAAAGGGCATCCTCCAAAACCCCTGGTTGGACACCGCTTCCAAGTCTCTGTGACCTTCAGAAAAAAGTTATTGACCGAGGGATGACTTTGAAATGGCCTCCACGGAGCTTTCGGGCACTTCCCCTTGTCCTAGACACTCGGGACTGCTACCGTTGGAAAGGGCATCCTCGAAAACCCCCAGGCGGACACGGGTTCCAAGTCTCTACCACCTTCAGAAAAAAAGTTATTGGCCGAGGGATGACCTTGGAGTGGTTTTCATCCCTAACCCTAACCCTAACCCTAACCCTTGTCCTAGACACTTGGGACTGCTACCATTGGAAAGGGCATCCTCGAAAACCCCCAGGCGGACACGGGTTCCAAGTCTCTACCACCTTCAGAAAAAAAGTTATTGGCCGAGGGATGACCTTGGAGTGGTTTTCATCCCTTATCCTAACCCTAACCCTAACCCTTAAATGACCATCAAGTCTAATTCTAACCCTAACCCTAGACAGTCTCATAATCCACTTTTACATGGAACCCTTACCAATCCCTAACCCTAACCTTAACCCTTTTTCTTTCTGTCCAAGTCTTTAACCCTAACAACACTTTCAATGCCAATTTCATTCCACTACTAACCCTAAAACACAACCAAATACAACAAACACCAAGTCTGCCGACCAAAAGAACACCTCTGCTTGTCGCACAAACTCGGGACTGCTACCGTTGGAAAGGGCATCCTCCAAAACCCCTGGTTGGACACCGCTTCCAAGTCTCTGTGACCTTCAGAAAAAAAGTTATTGACCGAGGGATGACTTTGAAATGGCCTCCACGGAGCTTTCGGGCACTTCCCCTTGTCCTAGACACTCGGGACTGCTACCATTGGAAAGGGCATCCTCGAAAACCCCCAGGCGGACACGGGTTCCAAGTCTCTACCACCTTCAGAAAAAAAGTTATTGGCCGAGGGATGACCTTGGAGTGGTTGTCCTAGACACTCGGGACTGCTGCCGTTGGAAAGGGCATCCTCCAAAACCCCCAGGCGGACACGGGTTCCAAGTCTCTACCACCTTCAGAAAAAAAGTTATTGGCCGAGGGATGACCTTGGAGTGGTTTTCATCCCTTATCCTAACCCTAACCCTAACCCTTAAATGACCATCAAGTCTAATTCTAACCCTAACCCTAGACAGTCTCATAATCCACTTTTACATGGAACCCTTACCAATCCCTAACCCTAACCTTAACCCTTTTTCTTTCTGTCCAAGTCTTTAACCCTAACAACACTTTCAATGCCAATTTCATTCCACTACTAACCCTAAAACACAACCAAATACAACAAACACCAAGTCTGCCGACCAAAAGAACACCTCTGCTTGTCGCACAAACTCGGGGCTGGTACCGTTGGAAAGGGCATCCTCCAAAACCCCTGGTTGGACACCGCTTCCAAGTCTCTGTGACCTTCAGAAAAAAAGTTATTGACCGAGGGATGACTTTGAAATGGCCTCCACGGAGCTTTCGGGCACTTCCCCTTGTCCTAGACACTCGGGACTGCTACCATTGGAAAGGGCATCCTCGAAAACCCCCAGGCGGACACGGGTTCCAAGTCTCTACCACCTTCAGAAAAAAAGTTATTGGCCGAGGGATGACCTTGGAGTGGTTTTCATCCCTAACCCTAACCCTAACCCTAACCCTTGTCCTAGACACTTGGGACTGCTACCATTGGAAAGGGCATCCTCCAAAACCCCCAGGCGGACACGGGTTCCAAGTCTCTACCACCTTCAGAAAAAAAGTTATTGGCCGAGGGATGACCTTGGAGTGGTTTTCATCCCTTATCCTAACCCTAACCCTAACCCTAACCCTAAACTCGGGGCTGGTACCGTTGGAAAGGGCGTCCTCCAAAACCCCTGGTTGGACACCGCTTCCAAGTCTCTGTGACCTTCAGAAAAAAAGTTATTGACCGAGGGATGACTTTGAAATGGCCTCCACGGAGCTTTCGGGCACTTCCCCTTGTCCTAGACACTCGGGACTGCTACCATTGGAAAGGGCATCCTCGAAAACCCCCAGGCGGACACGGGTTCCAAGTCTCTACCACCTTCAGAAAAAAAGTTATTGGCCGAGGGATGACCTTGGAGTGGTTTTCATCCCTTATCCTAACCCTAACCCTAACCCTAACCCTAATACACTTTTACATGGAACCCTCACCAATCCCTAACCCTAACCTTAACCCTTTTTCTTTCTGTCCAAGTCTTTAACCCTAACAAGACTTTCAATGCCAATTTCATTCCACTACTAACCCTAAAACACAACCAAATACAACAAACACCAAGTCTGCCGACCAAAAGAACACCTCTGCTTGTCGCACAAACTCGGGGCTGGTACCGTTGGAAAGGGCGTCCTCCAAAACCCCTGGTTGGACACCGGTTCCAAGTCTCTGTGACCTTCAGAAAAAAAGTTATTGACCGAGGGATGACTTTGAAATGGCCTCCACGGAGCTTTCGGGCACTTCCCCTTGTCCTAGACACTCGGGACTGCTACCATTGGAAAGGGCATCCTCCAAAACCCCCAGGCGGACACGGGTTCCAAGTCTCTACCACCTTCAGAAAAAAAGTTATTGGCCGAGGGATGACCTTGGAGTGGTTTTCATCCCTTATCCTAACCCTAACCCTAACCCTAACCCTAACCCTAACCCTAAAACACAACCAAATACAACAAACACCAAGTCTGCCGACCAAAAGAACACCTCTGCTTGTCGCACAAACTCGGGGCTGGTACCGTTGGAAAGGGCGTCCTCCAAAACCCCTGGTTGGACACCGCTTCCAAGTCTCTGTGACCTTCAGAAAAAAAGTTATTGACCGAGGGATGACTTTGAAATGGCCTCCACGGAGCTTTCGGGCACTTCCCCTTGTCCTAGACACTCGGGACTGCTACCATTGGAAAGGGCATCCTCCAAAACCCCCAGGCGGACACGGGTTCCAAGTCTCTACCACCTTCAGAAAAAAAGTTATTGGCCGAGGGATGACCTTGGAGTGGTTTTCATCCCTTATCCAGTAACGTAACCCTAACCCTAACCCGAACCCTAACCCGAACCCTAAAACTTAGATTTAAGCCTAACCCTAACCTATCCCTAACCCTAACCTAACCCTAACCCTAACCCAATTTCAGTTCTGGCCTTAAATGACCATCAAGTCTAATTCTAACCCTAACCCTAGACAGTCTCATAATACACTTTTACATGGAACCCTCACCAATCCCTAACCCTAACCTTAACCCTTTTTCTTTCTGTCCAAGTCTTTAACCCTAACAAGACTTTCAATGCCAATTTCATTCCACTACTAACCCTAAAACACAACCAAATACAACAAACACCAAGTCTGCCGACCAAAAGAACACCTCTGCTTGTCGCACAAACTCGGGGCTGGTACCGTTGGAAAGGGCGTCCTCCAAAACCCCTGGTTGGACACCGGTTCCAAGTCTCTGTGACCTTCAGAAAAAAAGTTATTGACCGAGGGATGACTTTGAAATGGCCTCCACGGAGCTTTCGGGCACTTCCCCTTGTCCTAGACACTCGGGACTGCTACCATTGGAAAGGGCATCCTCCAAAACCCCCAGGCGGACACGGGTTCCAAGTCTCTACCACCTTCAGAAAAAAAGTTATTGGCCGAGGGATGACCTTGGAGTGGTTTTCATCCCTTATCCTAACCCTAACCCTAACCCTAACCCTAACCCTAACCCTAACCCAACCCTAACCCTAACCCTAACCCTAACCCTAACCCTAACCCTAACCTCTGCTTGTCGCACAAACTCGGGGCTGGTACCGTTGGAAAGGGCGTCCTCCAAAACCCCTGGTTGGACGCCGCTTCCAAGTCTCTGTGACCTTCAGAAAAAAAGTGATTGACCGAGGGATGACTTTGAAATGGCCTCCACGGAGCTTTCGGGCACTTCCCCTTGTCCTAGACACTCGGGACTGCTACCATTGGAAAGGGCATCCTCCAAAACCCCAGGCGGACACTGGTTCCAAGTCTCTACTACCTTCAGAAAAAAAGTTATTGGCCGAGGGATGACCTTGGAGTGGTTTTCATCCCTTATTCTAACCCTAACCCTAACCCTAACCCTAACCCTAACCCTGACCTTGGAGTGGTTTTCATCCCTTATCCTAACCCTAACCCTAACCCTAACCCTAACCCTAACCCTGACCCTAACCCTAACCCTAACCCTAACCCTAACCCTAATCCTAGGCCCTAAACTTAGACCCAACCATAACCCTAAACTTAAACTTAACCCTAATCTAGCCCTAACCCTAACCCTAACCTTCACCATAACCCTAAACCTAGACTTAATCCTAACTTAGTTCTAACCCTAAAATCCAGTTTAACCCTAATCCTAGGCCCTAAACTTAGACCCAACCATAACCCTAAACTTAAACTTAACCCTAATCTAGCCCTAACCCTAACCCTAACCGTAACCATAATCCTAAACCTAGACTTAATCCTAACTTAGTCCTAACCTTTAAATCCAGTTTTAACCCTAATCCCAGGCCCTAAACTTAGACCTAACTCTAACCTAACCCTAACCTTAAGAGGCCCCAGTCCCAGCCTTAAATGAACACGAATTCTAATTTTGGTTATAAACCTAGCCAGTCTCCATAATACAGTTTTAAATGTAAAATGGCGGACAATCAGAAAATGGTGGACATGCAAAGAATTATGGAGAATCGGTTTTTTACAAACTTTAAAGTAGAATAGCTCGGAGACCGTACGACATAGAAACAAAATTCTTTTTGTCTCGGAATCGTTACGACGCCCCCTCCGAGATGACATCGCTCGTTCGGGTCGCTTGGGGTCACCGCCATTCAACAAAATACCAGTAATATAGGCTTTTACACAATTCGCCAATCTAAAAAACAGGCTGGGGGGGCGCGCTTCCAGTAGAAGCTTGGTTGTTTCCCGAAAATTTCGCTCTGGGAGTGGAATGGGAGGGAAATTAACCCGCTGGATGTCGTTAACCCCTTGGGGGTCCAACCCAGTAGAAGCTTGGTAGCTTCCCGAAAGGATCTCGGTTCGAGCGTGCTCGGCTGAGATTGGTAGGGAAGATATCCGCTGGAAGAGGACTCCCGCCCAGGGCTGTCTGGGAGGTGACGTAATGCACGGGACCTGCCTCCACAGGGCCTTGGTTTTAGCAGGCTGGGGATACCTTGCGGTGTTAACGAACAGTCTGCCTCGGTAGGTAGCCAGCCCCCCTGGGTCCACTTGGACAGCACGCAGGAGGGTGGTCTGAGGCCAACAGACCTTAAATGGGGCCCAGTCTTTTACGGTGATTAGCACCACTCACGCACCAGCTTCACTCGCGCGCTACACGCTAAGATTCCAAAAAACCCCCAAAAAAAATCCCAATTTGGACTAAAGAAAAGAAAAAATAGCCACTTTGGTGAAGAAATAAGCAAAAAAAGAAGACGGAAATGGATGAAAACAACACCGAAATTATCCAAAGAAGACAAAATCCATCAAAAGATCAAAAGGTCAGCATTAGAAATAATGCCATTATTAAACCAAGGACAATAAAAAAAGACAAAGGACAACGGATAAAGACTAGCGAGTCACCAAAAAAAACCCCAATTGGACGGGGGTAGCATCGCTCACACACCAGCTGAGCATTAGAGAGAATGCCATTACTAAACCAAGGACTATATAAAAAAAGACAAAGAACAAGGGATAAAGACTAGCGAGTCACCAAAAAACCCAACTGGACGGGGTTAGCATCACTCACACACCAGCTGAGCATTAGAAAGAATGCCTGATAAACAGCATTGAAATCATCCAAAGAAGACAAAAACCAGCAAAAGGTCAAAAGGTCAGCATCAGAAATAATGCCATAATTAGACCAAGAACAATGAAATAAAACGAATAACGACTTGTAAAGACTAGAAAGTCACCAAAAAACCCAATTGGACATGGGACACAAGTCGAGGATTGATCGCCCTTGGCTGGCCGCCTCAGAGGAGGGTGTATAGTGTTGAAAGGCTGAAACACCCGATGAACCTGAGGTACACTACTGATGATGTGTCCTGAAATTGAATAAAGCTTAGGCTATCTCACCACTTCAAAATAGGATAAAATGGATTAAATAGGGTCAAATTCATGTCCGTTAACCTCCGAACTCTTGGAACTTGTTATGTGGGTCAAGGAACAGGTGTTCAGTTTAACATGCGCCGGCCCGTGCCTTCACTTCGTCGCTCCATTTCAACCACTTGGTCTAGAAGGACCAAACGTGGGGAGCTTCGACGGATAACCTCCAAAAACCTAACCCTAACCCTAACCCTAACCCAACCCTAACCCTAACCCTAACCCTAACCCTAACCCTAAGTCTCTACCACCTTCAGAAAAAAAGTTATTGGCCGAGGGATGACCTTGGAGTGGTTTTCATCCCTTATCCTAACCCTAACCCTAACCCTAACCCTAAACTCGGGGCTGGTACCGTTGGAAAGGGCGTCCTCCAAAACCCCTGGTTGGACACCGGTTCCAAGTCTCTGTGACCTTCAGAAAAAAAGTTATTGACCGAGGGATGACTTTGAAATGGCCTCCACGGAGCTTTCGGGCACTTCCCCTTGTCCTAGACACTCGGGACTGCTACCATTGGAAAGGGCATCCTCCAAAACCCCCAGGCGGACACGGGTTCCAAGTCTCTACCACCTTCAGAAAAAAAGTTGTTGGCCGAGGGATGACCTTGGAGTGGTTTTCATCCCTTATCCTAACCCTAACCCTAACCCTAACCCTTGTCCTAGACACTTGGGACTGCTACCATTGGAAAGGGCATCCTCGAAAACCCCCAGGCGGACACGGGTTCCAAGTCTCTACCACCTTCAGAAAAAAAGTTATTGGCCGAGGGATGACCTTGGAGTGGTTTTCATCCCTTATCCTAACCCTAACCCTAACCCTAACCCTAACCCTAACCCAACCCTAACCCTAACCCTAACCCTAACCCTAACCCTAACCTCTGCTTGTCGCACAAACTCGGGGCTGGTACCGTTGGAAAGGGCGTCCTCCAAAACCCCTGGTTGGACGCCGCTTCCAAGTCTCTGTGACCTTCAGAAAAAAAGTGATTGACCGAGGGATGACTTTGAAATGGCCTCCACGGAGCTTTCGGGCACTTCCCCTTGTCCTAGACACTCGGGACTGCTACCATTGGAAAGGGCATCCTCCAAAACCCCCAGGCGGACGCGGGTTCCAAGTCTCTACCACCTTCAGAAAAAAAGTTATTGGCCGAGGGATGACCTTGGAGTGGTTTTCATCCCTTATCCTAACCCTAACCCTAACCCTAACCCTAACCCTAACCCTGACCTTGGAGTGGTTTTCATCCCTTATCCTAACCCTAACCCTAACCCTAACCCTAACCCTAGCCCTAGCCCTAACCCTAACCCTAACCCTAACCCTAACCCTAATCCTAGGCCCTAAACTTAGACCCAACCATAACCCTAAACTTAAACTTAACCCTAATCTAGCCCTAACCCTAACCCTAACCTTCACCATAACCCTAAACCTAGACTTAATCCTAACTTAGTTCTAACCCTAAAATCCAGTTTAACCCTAATCCTAGGCCCTAAACTTAGACCCAACCATAACCCTAAACTTAAACTTAACCCTAATCTAGCCCTAACCCTAACCCTAACCGTAACCATAATCCTAAACCTAGACTTAATCCTAACTTAGTCCTAACCTTTAAATCCAGTTTTAACCCTAATCCCAGGCCCTAAACTTAGACCTAACTCTAACCTAACCCTAACCTTAAGAGGCCCCAGTCCCAGCCTTAAATGAACACGAATTCTAATTTTGGTTATAAACCTAGCCAGTCTCCATAATACAGTTTTAAATGTAAAATGGCGGACAATCAGAAAATGGTGGACATGCAAAGAATTATGGAGAATCGGTTTTTTACAAACTTTAAAGTAGAATAGCTCGGAGACCGTACGACATAGAAACAAAATTCTTTTTGTCTCGGAATCGTTACGACGCCCCCTCCGAGATGACATCGCTCGTTCGGGTCGCTTGGGGTCACCGCCATTCAACAAAATACCAGTAATATAGGCTTTTACACAATTCGCCAATCTAAAAGACAGGCTGGGGGGGCGCGCTTCCAGTAGAAGCTTGGTTGTTTCCCGAAAATTTCGCTCTGGGAGTGGAATGGGAGGGAAATTAACCCGCTGGATGTCGTTAACCCCTTGGGGGTCCAACCCAGTAGAAGCTTGGTAGCTTCCCGAAAGGATCTCAGCCGAGCGTGCTCGGCTGAGATTGGTAGGGAAGATATCCGCTGGAAGAGGACTCCCGCCCAGGGCTGTCTGGGAGGTGACGTAATGCACGGGACCTGCCTCCACAGGGCCTTGGTTTTAGCAGGCTGGGGATACCTTGCGGTGTTAACGAACAGTCTGCCTCGGTAGGTAGCCAGCCCCCCTGGGTCCACTTGGACAGCACGCAGGAGGGTGGTCTGAGGCCAACAGACCTTAAATGGGGCCCAGTCTTTTACGGTGATTAGCACCACTCACGCACCAGCTTCACTCGCGCGCTACACGCTAAGATTCCAAAAAACCCCCAAAAAAAATCCCAATTTGGACTAAAGAAAAGAAAAAATAGCCACTTTGGTGAAGAAATAAGCAAAAAAAGAAGACGGAAATGGATGAAAACAACACCGAAATTATCCAAAGAAGACAAAATCCATCAAAAGATCAAAAGGTCAGCATTAGAAATAATGCCATTATTAAACCAAGGACAATAAAAAAAGACAAAGGACAACGGATAAAGACTAGCGAGTCACCAAAAAAAACCCCAATTGGACGGGGGTAGCATCGCTCACACACCAGCTGAGCATTAGAGAGAATGCCATTACTAAACCAAGGACTATATAAAAAAGACAAAGAACAAGGGATAAAGACTAGCGAGTCACCAAAAAACCCAACTGGACGGGGTTAGCATCACTCACACACCAGCTGAGCATTAGAAAGAATGCCTGATAAACAGCATTGAAATCATCCAAAGAAGACAAAAACCAGCAAAAGGTCAAAAGGTCAGCATCAGAAATAATGCCATAATTAGACCAAGAACAATGAAATAAAACGAATAACGACTTGTAAAGACTAGAAAGTCACCAAAAAACCCAATTGGACATGGGACACAAGTCGAGGATTGATCGCCCTTGGCTGGCCGCCTCAGAGGAGGGTGTATAGTGTTGAAAGGCTGAAACACCCGATGAACCTGAGGTACACTACTGATGATGTGTCCTGAAATTGAATAAAGCTTAGGCTATCTCACCACTTCAAAATAGGATAAAATGGATTAAATAGGGTCAAATTCATGTCCGTTAACCTCCGAACTCTTGGAACTTGTTATGTGGGTCAAGGAACAGGTGTTCAGTTTAACATGCGCCGGCCCGTGCCTTCACTTCGTCGCTCCATTTCAACCACTTGGTCTAGAAGGACCAAACGTGGGGAGCTTCGACGGATAACCTCCAAAAACCTAACCCTAACCCTAACCCTAACCCAACCCTAACCCTAACCCTAACCCTAACCCTAACCCTAAGTCTCTACCACCTTCAGAAAAAAAGTTATTGGCCGAGGGATGACCTTGGAGTGGTTTTCATCCCTTATCCTAACCCTAACCCTAACCCTAACCCTAAACTCGGGGCTGGTACCGTTGGAAAGGGCGTCCTCCAAAACCCCTGGTTGGACACCGGTTCCAAGTCTCTGTGACCTTCAGAAAAAAAGTTATTGACCGAGGGATGACTTTGAAATGGCCTCCACGGAGCTTTCGGGCACTTCCCCTTGTCCTAGACACTCGGGACTGCTACCATTGGAAAGGGCATCCTCCAAAACCCCCAGGCGGACACGGGTTCCAAGTCTCTACCACCTTCAGAAAAAAAGTTGTTGGCCGAGGGATGACCTTGGAGTGGTTTTCATCCCTTATCCTAACCCTAACCCTAACCCTAACCCTTGTCCTAGACACTTGGGACTGCTACCATTGGAAAGGGCATCCTCGAAAACCCCCAGGCGGACACGGGTTCCAAGTCTCTACCACCTTCAGAAAAAAAGTTATTGGCCGAGGGATGACCTTGGAGTGGTTTTCATCCCTTATCCTAACCCTAACCCTAACCCTAACCCTAATACACTTTTACATGGAACCCTCACCAATCCCTAACCCTAACCTTAACCCTTTTTCTTTCTGTCCAAGTCTTTAACCCTAACAAGACTTTCAATGCCAATTTCATTCCACTACTAACCCTAAAACACAACCAAATACAACAAACACCAAGTCTGCCGACCAAAAGAACACCTCTGCTTGTCGCACAAACTCGGGGCTGGTACCGTTGGAAAGGGCGTCCTCCAAAACCCCTGGTTGGACACCGCTTCCAAGTCTCTGTGACCTTCAGAAAAAAAGTTATTGACCGAGGGATGACTTTGAAATGGCCTCCACGGAGCTTTCGGGCACTTCCCCTTGTCCTAGACACTCGGGACTGCTACCATTGGAAAGGGCATCCTCCAAAACCCCCAGGCGGACACGGGTTCCAAGTCTCTACCACCTTCAGAAAAAAAGTTATTGGCCGAGGGATGACCTTGGAGTGGTTTTCATCCCTTATCCTAACCCTAACCCTAACCCGAACCCGAACCCGAACCCTAACCCTAACCCGAACCCGAACCCGAACCCTAAAACTTAGATTTAAGCCTAACCCTAACCTATCCCTAACCCTAACCTAACCCTAACCCTAACCCAATTTCAGTTCTGGCCTTAAATGACCATCAAGTCTAATTCTAACCCTAACCCTAGACAGTCTCATAATACACTTTTACATGGAACCCTCACCAATCCCTAACCCTAACCTTAACCCTTTTTCTTTCTGTCCAAGTCTTTAACCCTAACAAGACTTTCAATGCCAATTTCATTCCACTACTAACCCTAAAACACAACCAAATACAACAAACACCAAGTCTGCCGACCAAAAGAACACCTCTGCTTGTCGCACAAACTCGGGGCTGGTACCGTTGGAAAGGGCGTCCTCCAAAACCCCTGGTTGGACACCGGTTCCAAGTCTCTGTGACCTTCAGAAAAAAAGTTATTGACCGAGGGATGACTTTGAAATGGCCTCCACGGAGCTTTCGGGCACTTCCCCTTGTCCTAGACACTCGGGACTGCTACCATTGGAAAGGGCATCCTCCAAAACCCCCAGGCGGACACGGGTTCCAAGTCTCTACCACCTTCAGAAAAAAAGTTATTGGCCGAGGGATGACCTTGGAGTGGTTTTCATCCCTAACCCTAACCCTAACCCTAACCCTACCATTGGAAAGGGCATCCTCCAAAACCCCTGGTTGGACACCGGTTCCAAGTCTCTGTGACCTTCAGAAAAAAAGTTATTGACCGAGGGATGACTTTGAAATGGCCTCCACGGAGCTTTCGGGCACTTCCCCTTGTCCTAGACACTCGGGACTGCTACCGTTGGAAAGGGCAGCCTCGAAAACCCCCAGGCGGACACGGGTTCCAAGTCTCTACCACCTTCAGAAAAAAAGTTATTGGCCGAGGGATGACCTTGGAGTGGTTTTCATCCCTAACCCTAACCCTAACCCTAACCCTTGTCCTAGACACTTGGGACTGCTACCATTGGAAAGGGCATCCTCGAAAACCCCCAGGCGGACACGGGTTCCAAGTCTCTACCACCTTCAGAAAAAAAGTTATTGGCCGAGGGATGACCTTGGAGTGGTTTTCATCCCTTATCCTAACCCTAACCCTAACCCTTAAATGACCATCAAGTCTAATTCTAACCCTAACCCTAGACAGTCTCATAATCCACTTTTACATGGAACCCTTACCAATCCCTAACCCTAACCTTAACCCTTTTTCTTTCTGTCCAAGTCTTTAACCCTAACAACACTTTCAATGCCAATTTCATTCCACTACTAACCCTAAAACACAACCAAATACAACAAACACCAAGTCTGCCGACCAAAAGAACACCTCTGCTTGTCGCACAAACTCGGGGCTGGTACCGTTGGAAAGGGCATCCTCCAAAACCCCCAGTTGGACACCGCTTCCAAGTCTCTGTGACCTTCAGAAAAAAAGTTATTGACCGAGGGATGACTTTGAAATGGCCTCCACGGAGCTTTCGGGCACTTCCCCTTGTCCTAGACACTCGGGACTGCTACCATTGGAAAGGGCATCCTCGAAAACCCCCAGGCGGACACGGGTTCCAAGTCTCTACCACCTTCAGAAAAAAAGTTATTGGCCGAGGGATGACCTTGGAGTGGTTTTCATCCCTAACCCTAACCCTAACCCTTGTCCTAGACACTCGGGACTGCTACCATTGGAAAGGGCATCCTCCAAAACCCCCAGGCGGACACGGGTTCCAAGTCTCTACCACCTTCAGAAAAAAAGTTATTGGCCGAGGGATGACCTTGGAGTGGTTTTCATCCCTTATCCTAACCCTAACCCTAACCCTTAAATGACCATCAAGTCTAATTCTAACCCTAACCCTAGACAGTCTCATAATCCACTTTTACATGGAACCCTTACCAATCCCTAACCCTAACCTTAACCCTTTTTCTTTCTGTCCAAGTCTTTAACCCTAACAACACTTTCAATGCCAATTTCATTCCACTACTAACCCTAAAACACAACCAAATACAACAAACACCAAGTCTGCCGACCAAAAGAACACCTCTGCTTGTCGCACAAACTCGGGGCTGGTACCGTTGGAAAGGGCATCCTCCAAAACCCCTGGTTGGACACCGCTTCCAAGTCTCTGTGACCTTCAGAAAAAAAGTTATTGACCGAGGGATGACTTTGAAATGGCCTCCACGGAGCTTTCGGGCACTTCCCCTTGTCCTAGACACTCGGGACTGCTACCATTGGAAAGGGCATCCTCGAAAACCCCCAGGCGGACACGGGTTCCAAGTCTCTACCACCTTCAGAAAAAAAGTTATTGGCCGAGGGATGACCTTGGAGTGGTTTTCATCCCTAACCCTAACCCTAACCCTAACCCTTGTCCTAGACACTTGGGACTGCTACCATTGGAAAGGGCATCCTCCAAAACCCCCAGGCGGACACGGGTTCCAAGTCTCTACCACCTTCAGAAAAAAAGTTATTGGCCGAGGGATGACCTTGGAGTGGTTTTCATCCCTTATCCTAACCCTAACCCTAACCCTAACCCTAAACTCGGGGCTGGTACCGTTGGAAAGGGCGTCCTCCAAAACCCCTGGTTGGACACCGCTTCCAAGTCTCTGTGACCTTCAGAAAAAAAGTTATTGACCGAGGGATGACTTTGAAATGGCCTCCACGGAGCTTTCGGGCACTTCCCCTTGTCCTAGACACTCGGGACTGCTACCATTGGAAAGGGCATCCTCGAAAACCCCCAGGCGGACACGGGTTCCAAGTCTCTACCACCTTCAGAAAAAAAGTTATTGGCCGAGGGATGACCTTGGAGTGGTTTTCATCCCTTATCCTAACCCTAACCCTAACCCTAACCCTAATACACTTTTACATGGAACCCTCACCAATCCCTAACCCTAACCTTAACCCTTTTTCTTTCGGTCCAAGTCTTTAACCCTAACAAGACTTTCAATGCCAATTTCATTCCACTACTAACCCTAAAACACAACCAAATACAACAAACACCAAGTCTGCCGACCAAAAGAACACCTCTGCTTGTCGCACAAACTCGGGGCTGGTACCGTTGGAAAGGGCGTCCTCCAAAACCCCTGGTTGGACACCGGTTCCAAGTCTCTGTGACCTTCAGAAAAAAAGTTATTGACCGAGGGATGACTTTGAAATGGCCTCCACGGAGCTTTCGGGCACTTCCCCTTGTCCTAGACACTCGGGACTGCTACCATTGGAAAGGGCATCCTCCAAAACCCCCAGGCGGACACGGGTTCCAAGTCTCTACCACCTTCAGAAAAAAAGTTATTGGCCGAGGGATGACCTTGGAGTGGTTTTCATCCCTTATCCTGTAACGTAACCCTAACCCTAACCCGAACCCTCACCCGAACCCTAAAACTTAGATTTAAGCCTAACCCTAACCTATCCCTAACCCTAACCTAACCCTAACCCTAACCCAATTTCAGTTCTGGCCTTAAATGACCATCAAGTCTAATTCTAACCCTAACCCTAGACAGTCTCATAATACACTTTTACATGGAACCCTCACCAATCCCTAACCCTAACCTTAACCCTTTTTCTTTCTGTCCAAGTCTTTAACCCTAACAAGACTTTCAATGCCAATTTCATTCCACTACTAACCCTAAAACACAACCAAATACAACAAACACCAAGTCTGCCGACCAAAAGAACACCTCTGCTTGTCGCACAAACTCGGGGCTGGTACCGTTGGAAAGGGCGTCCTCCAAAACCCCTGGTTGGACACCGGTTCCAAGTCTCTGTGACCTTCAGAAAAAAAGTTATTGACCGAGGGATGACTTTGAAATGGCCTCCACGGAGCTTTCGGGCACTTCCCCTTGTCCTAGACACTCGGGACTGCTACCATTGGAAAGGGCATCCTCCAAAACCCCCAGGCGGACACGGGTTCCAAGTCTCTACCACCTTCAGAAAAAAAGTTATTGGCCGAGGGATGACCTTGGAGTGGTTTTCATCCCTTATCCTAACCCTAACCCTAACCCTAACCCTAACCCTAACCCTAACCCTAGCCCTGACCTTGGAGTGGTTTTCATCCCTAACCCTAACCCTAACCCTAACCCTAACCTTCACCATAACCCTAAACCTAGACTTAATCCTAACTTAGTTCTAACCCTAAAATCCAGTTTAACCCTAATCCTAGGCCCTAAACTTAGACCCAACCATAACCCTAAACTTAAACTTAACCCTAATCTAGCCCTAACCCTAACCCTAACCGTAACCATAATCCTAAACCTAGACTTAATCCTAACTTAGTCCTAACGGATAACCTCCAAAAACCTAACCCTAACCCTAACCCTAACCCTTGTCCTAGACACTCGGGACTGCTACCATTGGAAAGGGCATCCTCCAAAACCCCCAGGCGGACACGGGTTCCAAGTCTCTACCACCTTCAGAAAAAAAGTTATTGGCCGAGGGATGACCTTGGAGTGGTTTTCATCCCTTACCCTAACCCTAACCCTAACCCTGTAACGTAACCCTAACCCTAACCCGAACCCTAACCCGAACCCTAAAACTTAGATTTAAGCCTAACCCTAACCTATCCCTAACCCTAACCCTAACCCTAACCCAATTTCAGTTCTGGCCTTAAATGACCATCAAGTCTAATTCTAACCCTAACCCTAGACAGTCTCATAATACACTTTTACATGGAACCCTTACCAATCCCTAACCCTAACCTTAACCCTCTTTCTTTCTGTCCAAGTCTTTAACCCTAACAAGACTTTCAATGCCAATTTCATTCCACTACTAACCCTAAAACACAACCAAATACAACAAACACCAAGTCTGCCGACCAAAAGAACACCTCTGCTTGTCGCACAAACTCGGGGCTGGTACCGTTGGAAAGGGCGTCCTCCAAAACCCCTGGTTGGACGCCGCTTCCAAGTCTCTGTGACCTTCAGAAAAAAAGTGATTGACCGAGGGATGACTTTGAAATGGCCTCCACGGAGCTTTCGGGCACTTCCCCTTGTCCTAGACACTCGGGACTGCTACCATTGGAAAGGGCATCCTCCAAAACCCCCAGGCGGACGCGGGTTCCAAGTCTCTACCACCTTCAGAAAAAAAGTTATTGGCCGAGGGATGACCTTGGAGTGGTTTTCATCCCTTATCCTAACCCTAACCCTAACCCTAACCCTAACCCTAACCCCTAACCCTAACCCTAACCCTAACCCTAACCCTAACCCTAAAGTTATTGACCGAGGGATGACTTTGAAATGGCCTCCACGGAGCTTTCGGGCACTTCCCCTTGTCCTAGACACTCGGGACTGCTACCATTGGAAAGGGCATCCTCCAAAACCCCCAGGCGGACACGGGTTCCAAGTCTCTACCACCTTCAGAAAAAAAGTTATTGGCCGAGGGATGACCTTGGAGTGGTTTTCATCCCTTATCCTAACCCTAACCCTAACCCTAACCCTAACCCTAACCCTAGCCCTAACCCTAACCCTAACCCTAACCCTAACCCTAACCCTAATCCTAGGCCCTAAACTTAGACCCAACCATAACCCTAAACTTAAACTTAACCCTAATCTAGCCCTAACCCTAACCCTAACCTTCACCATAACCCTAAACCTAGACTTAATCCTAACTTAGTTCTAACCCTAAAATCCAGTTTAACCCTAATCCTAGGCCCTAAACTTAGACCCAACCATAACCCTAAACTTAAACTTAACCCTAATCTAGCCCTAACCCTAACCCTAACCGTAACCATAATCCTAAACCTAGACTTAATCCTAACTTAGTCCTAACCTTTAAATCCAGTTTTAACCCTAATCCCAGGCCCTAAACTTAGACCTAACTCTAACCTAACCCTAACCTTAAGAGGCCCCAGTCCCAGCCTTAAATGAACACGAATTCTAATTTTGGTTATAAACCTAGCCAGTCTCCATAATACAGTTTTAAATGTAAAATGGCGGACAATCAGAAAATGGTGGACATGCAAAGAATTATGGAGAATCGGTTTTTTACAAACTTTAAAGTAGAATAGCTCGGAGACCGTACGACATAGAAACAAAATTCTTTTTGTCTCGGAATCGTTACGACGCCCCCTCCGAGATGACATCGCTCGTTCGGGTCGCTTGGGGTCACCGCCATTCAACAAAATACCAGTAATATAGGCTTTTACACAATTCGCCAATCTAAAAGACAGGCTGGGGGGGCGCGCTTCCAGTAGAAGCTTGGTTGTTTCCCGAAAATTTCGCTCTGGGAGTGGAATGGGAGGGAAATTAACCCGCTGGATGTCGTTAACCCCTTGGGGGTCCAACCCAGTAGAAGCTTGGTAGCTTCCCGAAAGGATCTCGGTTCGAGCGTGCTCGGCTGAGATTGGTAGGGAAGATATCCGCTGGAAGAGGACTCCCGCCCAGGGCTGTCTGGGAGGTGACGTAATGCACGGGACCTGCCTCCACAGGGCCTTGGTTTTAGCAGGCTGGGGATACCTTGCGGTGTTAACGAACAGTCTGCCTCGGTAGGTAGCCAGCCCCCCTGGGTCCACTTGGACAGCACGCAGGAGGGTGGTCTGAGGCCAACAGACCTTAAATGGGGCCCAGTCTTTTACGGTGATTAGCACCACTCACGCACCAGCTTCACTCGCGCGCTACACGCTAAGATTCCAAAAAACCCCCAAAAAAAATCCCAATTTGGACTAAAGAAAAGAAAAAATAGCCACTTTGGTGAAGAAATAAGCAAAAAAAGAAGACGGAAATGGATGAAAACAACACCGAAATTATCCAAAGAAGACAAAATCCATCAAAAGGTCAAAAGGTCAGCATTAGAAATAATGCCATTATTAAACCAAGGACAATAAAAAAAGACAAAGGACAACGGATAAAGACTAGCGAGTCACCAAAAAAAACCCCAATTGGACGGGGGTAGCATCGCTCACACACCAGCTGAGCATTAGAGAGAATGCCATTACTAAACCAAGGACTATATAAAAAAAGACAAAGAACAAGGGATAAAGACTAGCGAGTCACCAAAAAACCCAACTGGACGGGGTTAGCATCACTCACACACCAGCTGAGCATTAGAAAGAATGCCTGATAAACAGCATTGAAATCATCCAAAGAAGACAAAAACCAGCAAAAGGTCAAAAGGTCAGCATCAGAAATAATGCCATAATTAGACCAAGAACAATGAAATAAAACGAATAACGACTTGTAAAGACTAGAAAGTCACCAAAAAACCCAATTGGACATGGGACACAAGTCGAGGATTGATCGCCCTTGGCTGGCCGCCTCAGAGGAGGGTGTATAGTGTTGAAAGGCTGAAACACCCGATGAACCTGAGGTACACTACTGATGATGTGTCCTGAAATTGAATAAAGCTTAGGCTATCTCACCACTTCAAAATAGGATAAAATAGATTAAATAGGGTCAAATTCATGTCCGTTAACCTCCGAACTCTTGGAACTTGTTATGTGGGTCAAGGAACAGGTGTTCAGTTTAACATGCGCCGGCCCGTGCCTTCACTTCGTCGCTCCATTTCAACCACTTGGTCTAGAAGGACCAAACGTGGGGAGCTTCGACGGATAACCTCCAAAAACCTAACCCTAACCCTAACCCTAACCCAACCCTAACCCTAACCCTAACCCTAACCCTAACCCTAAGTCTCTACCACCTTCAGAAAAAAAGTTATTGGCCGAGGGATGACCTTGGAGTGGTTTTCATCCCTTATCCTAACCCTAACCCTAACCCTAACCCTAAACTCGGGGCTGGTACCGTTGGAAAGGGCGTCCTCCAAAACCCCTGGTTGGACACCGGTTCCAAGTCTCTGTGACCTTCAGAAAAAAAGTTATTGACCGAGGGATGACTTTGAAATGGCCTCCACGGAGCTTTCGGGCACTTCCCCTTGTCCTAGACACTCGGGACTGCTACCATTGGAAAGGGCATCCTCCAAAACCCCCAGGCGGACACGGGTTCCAAGTCTCTACCACCTTCAGAAAAAAAGTTGTTGGCCGAGGGATGACCTTGGAGTGGTTTTCATCCCTTATCCTAACCCTAACCCTAACCCTAACCCTAACCCTTGTCCTAGACACTTGGGACTGCTACCATTGGAAAGGGCATCCTCGAAAACCCCCAGGCGGACACGGGTTCCAAGTCTCTACCACCTTCAGAAAAAAAGTTATTGGCCGAGGGATGACCTTGGAGTGGTTTTCATCCCTTATCCTAACCCTAACCCTAACCCTAACCCTAACCCTAATACACTTTTACATGGAACCCTCACCAATCCCTAACCCTAACCTTAACCCTTTTTCTTTCTGTCCAAGTCTTTAACCCTAACAAGACTTTCAATGCCAATTTCATTCCACTACTAACCCTAAAACACAACCAAATACAACAAACACCAAGTCTGCCGACCAAAAGAACACCTCTGCTTGTCGCACAAACTCGGGGCTGGTACCGTTGGAAAGGGCGTCCTCCAAAACCCCTGGTTGGACACCGGTTCCAAGTCTCTGTGACCTTCAGAAAAAAAGTTATTGACCGAGGGATGACTTTGAAATGGCCTCCACGGAGCTTTCGGGCACTTCCCCTTGTCCTAGACACTCGGGACTGCTACCATTGGAAAGGGCATCCTCCAAAACCCCCAGGCGGACACGGGTTCCAAGTCTCTACCACCTTCAGAAAAAAAGTTATTGGCCGAGGGATGACCTTGGAGTGGTTTTCATCCCTTATCCTAACCCTAACCCTAACCCGAACCCGAACCCTAACCCTAACCCGAACCCGAACCCGAACCCTAAAACTTAGATTTAAGCCTAACCCTAACCTATCCCTAACCCTAACCTAACCCTAACCCTAACCCAATTTCAGTTCTGGCCTTAAATGACCATCAAGTCTAATTCTAACCCTAACCCTAGACAGTCTCATAATACACTTTTACATGGAACCCTCACCAATCCCTAACCCTAACCTTAACCCTTTTTCTTTCTGTCCAAGTCTTTAACCCTAACAAGACTTTCAATGCCAATTTCATTCCACTACTAACCCTAAAACACAACCAAATACAACAAACACCAAGTCTGCCGACCAAAAGAACACCTCTGCTTGTCGCACAAACTCGGGGCTGGTACCGTTGGAAAGGGCGTCCTCCAAAACCCCTGGTTGGACACCGCTTCCAAGTCTCTGTGACCTTCAGAAAAAAAGTTATTGACCGAGGGATGACTTTGAAATGGCCTCCACGGAGCTTTCGGGCACTTCCCCTTGTCCTAGACACTCGGGACTGCTACCATTGGAAAGGGCATCCTCCAAAACCCCCAGGCGGACACGGGTTCCAAGTCTCTACCACCTTCAGAAAAAAAGTTATTGGCCGAGGGATGACCTTGGAGTGGTTTTCATCCCTAACCCTAACCCTAACCCTAACCCTACCATTGGAAAGGGCATCCTCCAAAACCCCTGGTTGGACACCGGTTCCAAGTCTCTGTGACCTTCAGAAAAAAAGTTATTGACCGAGGGATGACTTTGAAATGGCCTCCACGGAGCTTTCGGGCACTTCCCCTTGTCCTAGACACTCGGGACTGCTACCGTTGGAAAGGGCATCCTCGAAAACCCCCAGGCGGACACGGGTTCCAAGTCTCTACCACCTTCAGAAAAAAAGTTATTGGCCGAGGGATGACCTTGGAGTGGTTTTCATCCCTAACCCTAACCCTAACCCTAACCCTTGTCCTAGACACTTGGGACTGCTACCATTGGAAAGGGCATCCTCGAAAACCCCCAGGCGGACACGGGTTCCAAGTCTCTACCACCTTCAGAAAAAAAGTTATTGGCCGAGGGATGACCTTGGAGTGGTTTTCATCCCTTATCCTAACCCTAACCCTAACCCTTAAATGACCATCAAGTCTAATTCTAACCCTAACCCTAGACAGTCTCATAATCCACTTTTACATGGAACCCTTACCAATCCCTAACCCTAACCTTAACCCTTTTTCTTTCTGTCCAAGTCTTTAACCCTAACAACACTTTCAATGCCAATTTCATTCCACTACTAACCCTAAAACACAACCAAATACAACAAACACCAAGTCTGCCGACCAAAAGAACACCTCTGCTTGTCGCACAAACTCGGGGCTGGTACCGTTGGAAAGGGCATCCTCCAAAACCCCTGGTTGGACACCGCTTCCAAGTCTCTGTGACCTTCAGAAAAAAAGTTATTGACCGAGGGATGACTTTGAAATGGCCTCCACGGAGCTTTCGGGCACTTCCCCTTGTCCTAGACACTCGGGACTGCTACCATTGGAAAGGGCATCCTCGAAAACCCCCAGGCGGACACGGGTTCCAAGTCTCTACCACCTTCAGAAAAAAAGTTATTGGCCGAGGGATGACCTTGGAGTGGTTTTCATCCCTAACCCTAACCCTAACCCTTGTCCTAGACACTCGGGACTGCTACCATTGGAAAGGGCATCCTCCAAAACCCCCAGGCGGACACGGGTTCCAAGTCTCTACCACCTTCAGAAAAAAAGTTATTGGCCGAGGGATGACCTTGGAGTGGTTTTCATCCCTTATCCTAACCCTAACCCTAACCCTTAAATGACCATCAAGTCTAATTCTAACCCTAACCCTAGACAGTCTCATAATCCACTTTTACATGGAACCCTTACCAATCCCTAACCCTAACCTTAACCCTTTTTCTTTCTGTCCAAGTCTTTAACCCTAACAACACTTTCAATGCCAATTTCATTCCACTACTAACCCTAAAACACAACCAAATACAACAAACACCAAGTCTGCCGACCAAAAGAACACCTCTGCTTGTCGCACAAACTCGGGGCTGGTACCGTTGGAAAGGGCATCCTCCAAAACCCCTGGTTGGACACCGCTTCCAAGTCTCTGTGACCTTCAGAAAAAAAGTTATTGACCGAGGGATGACTTTGAAATGGCCTCCACGGAGCTTTCGGGCACTTCCCCTTGTCCTAGACACTCGGGACTGCTACCATTGGAAAGGGCATCCTCGAAAACCCCCAGGCGGACACGGGTTCCAAGTCTCTACCACCTTCAGAAAAAAAGTTATTGGCCGAGGGATGACCTTGGAGTGGTTTTCATCCCTAACCCTAACCCTAACCCTAACCCTTGTCCTAGACACTTGGGACTGCTACCATTGGAAAGGGCATCCTCCAAAACCCCCAGGCGGACACGGGTTCCAAGTCTCTACCACCTTCAGAAAAAAAGTTATTGGCCGAGGGATGACCTTGGAGTGGTTTTTCATCCCTTATCCTAACCCTAACCCTAACCCTAACCCTAAACTCGGGGCTGGTACCGTTGGAAAGGGCGTCCTCCAAAACCCCTGGTTGGACACCGCTTCCAAGTCTCTGTGACCTTCAGAAAAAAAGTTATTGACCGAGGGATGACTTTGAAATGGCCTCCACGGAGCTTTCGGGCACTTCCCCTTGTCCTAGACACTCGGGACTGCTACCATTGGAAAGGGCATCCTCCAAAACCCCCAGGCGGACACGGGTTCCAAGTCTCTACCACCTTCAGAAAAAAAGTTATTGGCCGAGGGATGACCTTGGAGTGGTTTTCATCCCTTATCCTAACCCTAACCCTAACCCTAACCCTAATACACTTTTACATGGAACCCTCACCAATCCCTAACCCTAACCTTAACCCTTTTTCTTTCTGTCCAAGTCTTTAACCCTAACAAGACTTTCAATGCCAATTTCATTCCACTACTAACCCTAAAACACAACCAAATACAACAAACACCAAGTCTGCCGACCAAAAGAACACCTCTGCTTGTCGCACAAACTCGGGGCTGGTACCGTTGGAAAGGGCGTCCTCCAAAACCCCTGGTTGGACACCGGTTCCAAGTCTCTGTGACCTTCAGAAAAAAAGTTATTGACCGAGGGATGACTTTGAAATGGCCTCCACGGAGCTTTCGGGCACTTCCCCTTGTCCTAGACACTCGGGACTGCTACCATTGGAAAGGGCATCCTCCAAAACCCCCAGGCGGACACGGGTTCCAAGTCTCTACCACCTTCAGAAAAAAAGTTATTGGCCGAGGGATGACCTTGGAGTGGTTTTCATCCCTTATCCTAACCCTAACCCTAACCCTAACCCTAACCCTAACCCTAAAACACAACCAAATACAACAAACACCAAGTCTGCCGACCAAAAGAACACCTCTGCTTGTCGCACAAACTCGGGGCTGGTACCGTTGGAAAGGGCGTCCTCCAAAACCCCTGGTTGGACACCGCTTCCAAGTCTCTGTGACCTTCAGAAAAAAAGTTATTGACCGAGGGATGACTTTGAAATGGCCTCCACGGAGCTTTCGGGCACTTCCCCTTGTCCTAGACACTCGGGACTGCTACCATTGGAAAGGGCATCCTCCAAAACCCCCAGGCGGACACGGGTTCCAAGTCTCTACCACCTTCAGAAAAAAAGTTATTGGCCGAGGGATGACCTTGGAGTGGTTTTCATCCCTTATCCTGTAACGTAACCCTAACCCTAACCCGAACCCTAACCCGAACCCTAAAACTTAGATTTAAGCCTAACCCTAACCTATCCCTAACCCTAACCTAACCCTAACCCTAACCCAATTTCAGTTCTGGCCTTAAATGACCATCAAGTCTAATTCTAACCCTAACCCTAGACAGTCTCATAATACACTTTTACATGGAACCCTCACCAATCCCTAACCCTAACCTTAACCCTTTTTCTTTCTGTCCAAGTCTTTAACCCTAACAAGACTTTCAATGCCAATTTCATTCCACTACTAACCCTAAAACACAACCAAATACAACAAACACCAAGTCTGCCGACCAAAAGAACACCTCTGCTTGTCGCACAAACTCGGGGCTGGTACCGTTGGAAAGGGCGTCCTCCAAAACCCCTGGTTGGACACCGGTTCCAAGTCTCTGTGACCTTCAGAAAAAAAGTTATTGACCGAGGGATGACTTTGAAATGGCCTCCACGGAGCTTTCGGGCACTTCCCCTTGTCCTAGACACTCGGGACTGCTACCATTGGAAAGGGCATCCTCCAAAACCCCCAGGCGGACACGGGTTCCAAGTCTCTACCACCTTCAGAAAAAAAGTTATTGGCCGAGGGATGACCTTGGAGTGGTTTTCATCCCTTATCCTAACCCTAACCCTAACCCTAACCCTAACCCTAACCCAACCCTAACCCTAACCCTAACCCTAACCCTAACCTCTGCTTGTCGCACAAACTCGGGGCTGGTACCGTTGGAAAGGGCGTCCTCCAAAACCCCTGGTTGGACGCCGCTTCCAAGTCTCTGTGACCTTCAGAAAAAAAGTGATTGACCGAGGGATGACTTTGAAATGGCCTCCACGGAGCTTTCGGGCACTTCCCCTTGTCCTAGACACTCGGGACTGCTACCATTGGAAAGGGCATCCTCCAAAACCCCCAGGCGGACGCGGGTTCCAAGTCTCTACCACCTTCAGAAAAAAAGTTATTGGCCGAGGGATGACCTTGGAGTGGTTTTCATCCCTTATCCTAACCCTAACCCTAACCCTAACCCTAACCCTAACCCTTAACCCTAACAAGACTTTCAATGCCAATTTCATTCCACTACTAACCCTAAAACACAACCAAATACAACAAACACCAAGTCTGCCGACCAAAAGAACACCTCTGCTTGTCGCACAAACTCGGGGCTGGTACCGTTGGAAAGGGCGTCCTCCAAAACCCCTGGTTGGACACCGGTTCCAAGTCTCTGTGACCTTCAGAAAAAAAGTTATTGACCGAGGGATGACCTTGGAGTGGTTTTCATCCCTTATCCTAACCCTAACCCTAACCCTAACCCGTTCCCTAAGCCGTTCCCTAACCCGTTCCCTAACCCGTTCCCTAACCCGTTCCCTAACCCGTTCCCTAACCCTAACCCGTTCCCATTCCCTAACCCTTATCCTAACCCTAACCCGTTCCCTAACCCGTTCCCTAACCCTGACCCTAACCCGTTCCCTAACCCTAACCCGTTCCCTAACCCGTTCCCTAACCCTAACCCGTTTCCTAACCCTTTCCCCCCCCAAGTTTTTAACCCTATTAACACTTTGAATTCCAATTTAATTCGACTACTAACCCTAATAAATAACGAAATAAAACAAACACCAAGTCTGCCAACTAAAAGAACACTTCCTCTTGTCCTAGAAACTCGGGGATGGTACCGTTGGAAAGGGCATCCTCAAAAACCCTTAGGCAGACACTGCTTCTAAGTCTCTATGACCTTCAGAAAAAAAGTTATTGTCGGAGGGATGACTTTGAAATGGCCTCCACGGAGCTTTCGGGCACTTCTGGTTGTCGTAGAAACTCGGGGTTGGTACCGTTGGAAAGGGCATGCTCACAAACCCCTAGGCAGACACTGGTTCGAAGTCTCTACCACCTTCGGAAAAAAAGTTATTGGCCGAGGGATGACCTTGGAGTGGTTTTCATCCCTTATCCTAACCCTAACCCTAACCCTAACCCTGACCCTAACCCTGACCCTAACCCTAACCCTAACCCTAACCCTAACCCTAACCCTAACCCTAACCCTGTAACGTAACCCTAACCCTAACCCGAACCCTAACCCGAACCCTAAAACTTAGATTTAAGCCTAACCCTAACCTATCCCTAACCCTAACCCTAACCCTAACCCAATTTCAGTTCTGGCCTTAAATGACCATCAAGTCTAATTCTAACCCTAACCCTAGACAGTCTCATAATACACTTTTACATGGAACCCTTACCAATCCCTAACCCTAACCTTAACCCTCTTTCTTTCTGTCCAAGTCTTTAACCCTAACAAGACTTTCAATGCCAATTTCATTCCACTACTAACCCTAAAACACAACCAAATACAACAAACACCAAGTCTGCCGACCAAAAGAACACCTCTGCTTGTCGCACAAACTCGGGGCTGGTACCGTTGGAAAGGGCGTCCTCCAAAACCCCTGGTTGGACGCTGCTTCCAAGTCTCTGTGACCTTCAGAAAAAAAGTGATTGACCGAGGGATGACTTTGAAATGGCCTCCACGGAGCTTTCGGGCACTTCCCCTTGTCCTAGACACTCGGGACTGCTACCAATGGAAAGGGCATCCTCCAAAACCCCCAGGCGGACACGGGTTCCAAGTCTCTACCACCTTCAGAAAAAAAGTTACTGGCCGAGGGATGACCTTGGAGTGGTTTTCATCCCTAACCCTAACCCTAACCCTAACCCTAACCTTCACCATAACCCTAAACCTAGACTTAATCCTAACTTAGTTCTAACCCTAAAATCCAGTTTAACCCTAATCCTAGGCCCTAAACTTAGACCCAACCATAACCCTAAACTTAAACTTAACCCTAATCTAGCCCTAACCCTAACCCTAACCGTAACCATAATCCTAAACCTAGACTTAATCCTAACTTAGTCCTAACGGATAACCTCCAAAAACCTAACCCTAACCCTAACCCTAACCCTTGTCCTAGACACTCGGGACTGCTACCATTGGAAAGGGCATCCTCCAAAACCCCCAGGCGGACACGGGTTCCAAGTCTCTACCACCTTCAGAAAAAAAGTTATTGGCCGAGGGATGACCTTGGAGTGGTTTTCATCCCTTACCCTAACCCTAACCCTAACCCTGTAACGTAACCCTAACCCTAACCCGAACCCTAACCCGAACCCTAAAACTTAGATTTAAGCCTAACCCTAACCTATCCCTAACCCTAACCCTAACCCTAACCCAATTTCAGTTCTGGCCTTAAATGACCATCAAGTCTAATTCTAACCCTAACCCTAGACAGTCTCATAATACACTTTTACATGGAACCCTTACCAATCCCTAACCCTAACCTTAACCCTCTTTCTTTCTGTCCAAGTCTTTAACCCTAACAAGACTTTCAATGCCAATTTCATTCCACTACTAACCCTAAAACACAACCAAATACAACAAACACCAAGTCTGCCGACCAAAAGAACACCTCTGCTTGTCGCACAAACTCGGGGCTGGTACCGTTGGAAAGGGCGTCCTCCAAAACCCCTGGTTGGACGCCGCTTCCAAGTCTCTGTGACCTTCAGAAAAAAAGTGATTGACCGAGGGATGACTTTGAAATGGCCTCCACGGAGCTTTCGGGCACTTCCCCTTGTCCTAGACACTCGGGACTGCTACCATTGGAAAGGGCATCCTCCAAAACCCCCAGGCGGACGCGGGTTCCAAGTCTCTACCACCTTCAGAAAAAAAGTTATTGGCCGAGGGATGACCTTGGAGTGGTTTTCATCCCTTATCCTAACCCTAACCCTAACCCTAACCCTAACCCTAACCCTTAACCCTAACAAGACTTTCAATGCCAATTTCATTCCACTACTAACCCTAAAACACAACCAAATACAACAAACACCAAGTCTGCCGACCAAAAGAACACCTCTGCTTGTCGCACAAACTCGGGGCTGGTACCGTTGGAAAGGGCGTCCTCCAAAACCCCTGGTTGGACACCGGTTCCAAGTCTCTGTGACCTTCAGAAAAAAAGTTATTGACCGAGGGATGACTTTGAAATGGCCTCCACGGAGCTTTCGGGCACTTCCCCTTGTCCTAGACACTCGGGACTGCTACCATTGGAAAGGGCATCCTCCAAAACCCCCAGGCGGACACGGGTTCCAAGTCTCTACCACCTTCAGAAAAAAAGTTATTGGCCGAGGGATGACCTTGGAGTGGTTTTCATCCCTTATCCTAACCCTAACCCTAACCCTAACCCTAACCCTAACCCTAACCTAACCCTAACCCTAACCCTAACCCTAACCCTAACCCTAACCTCTGCTTGTCGCACAAACTCGGGGCTGGTACCGTTGGAAAGGGCGTCCTCCAAAACCCCTGGTTGGACGCCGCTTCCAAGTCTCTGTGACCTTCAGAAAAAAAGTGATTGACCGAGGGATGACTTTGAAATGGCCTCCACGGAGCTTTCGGGCACTTCCCCTTGTCCTAGACACTCGGGACTGCTACCATTGGAAAGGGCATCCTCCAAAACCCCCAGGCGGACGCGGGTTCCAAGTCTCTACCACCTTCAGAAAAAAAGTTATTGGCCGAGGGATGACCTTGGAGTGGTTTTCATCCCTTATCCTAACCCTAACCCTAACCCTAACCCTAACCCTAACCCTTAACCCTAACAAGACTTTCAATGCCAATTTCATTCCACTACTAACCCTAAAACACAACCAAATACAACAAACACCAAGTCTGCCGACCAAAAGAACACCTCTGCTTGTCGCACAAACTCGGGGCTGGTACCGTTGGAAAGGGCGTCCTCCAAAACCCCTGGTTGGACACCGGTTCCAAGTCTCTGTGACCTTCAGAAAAAAAGTTATTGACCGAGGGATGACCTTGGAGTGGTTTTCATCCCTTATCCTAACCCTAACCCTAACCCTAACCCGTTCCCTAAGCCGTTCCCTAACCCGTTCCCTAACCCGTTCCCTAACCCGTTCCCTAACCCGTTCCCTAACCCTAACCCGTTCCCATTCCCTAACCCTTATCCTAACCCTAACCCGTTCCCTAACCCGTTCCCTAACCCTGACCCTAACCCGTTCCCTAACCCTAACCCGTTCCCTAACCCGTTCCCTAACCCTAACCCGTTTCCTAACCCTTTCCCCCCCCAAGTTTTTAACCCTATTAACACTTTGAATTCCAATTTAATTCGACTACTAACCCTAATAAATAACGAAATAAAACAAACACCAAGTCTGCCAACTAAAAGAACACTTCCTCTTGTCCTAGAAACTCGGGGATGGTACCGTTGGAAAGGGCATCCTCAAAAACCCTTAGGCAGACACTGCTTCTAAGTCTCTATGACCTTCAGAAAAAAAGTTATTGTCGGAGGGATGACTTTGAAATGGCCTCCACGGAGCTTTCGGGCACTTCTGGTTGTCGTAGAAACTCGGGGTTGGTACCGTTGGAAAGGGCATGCTCACAAACCCCTAGGCAGACACTGGTTCCAAGTCTCTACCACCTTCGGAAAAAAAGTTATTGGCCGAGGGATGACCTTGGAGTGGTTTTCATCCCTTATCCTAACCCTAACCCTAACCCTAACCCTGACCCTAACCCTAACCCTAACCCTAACCCTAACCCTAACCCTAACGTAACCCTAACCCTAACCCTGTAACGTAACCCTAACCCTAACCCGAACCCTAACCCGAACCCTAAAACTTAGATTTAAGCCTAACCCTAACCTATCCCTAACCCTAACCCTAACCCTAACCCAATTTCAGTTCTGGCCTTAAATGACCATCAAGTCTAATTCTAACCCTAACCCTAGACAGTCTCATAATACACTTTTACATGGAACCCTTACCAATCCCTAACCCTAACCTTAACCCTCTTTCTTTCTGTCCAAGTCTTTAACCCTAACAAGACTTTCAATGCCAATTTCATTCCACTACTAACCCTAAAACACAACCAAATACAACAAACACCAAGTCTGCCGACCAAAAGAACACCTCTGCTTGTCGCACAAACTCGGGGCTGGTACCGTTGGAAAGGGCGTCCTCCAAAACCCCTGGTTGGACGCCGCTTCCAAGTCTCTGTGACCTTCAGAAAAAAAGTGATTGACCGAGGGATGACTTTGAAATGGCCTCCACGGAGCTTTCGGGCACTTCCCCTTGTCCTAGACACTCGGGACTGCTACCAATGGAAAGGGCATCCTCCAAAACCCCCAGGCGGACACGGGTTCCAAGTCTCTACCACCTTCAGAAAAAAAGTTACTGGCCGAGGGATGACCTTGGAGTGGTTTTCATCCCTAACCCTAACCCTAACCCTAACCCTAACCTTCACCATAACCCTAAACCTAGACTTAATCCTAACTTAGTTCTAACCCTAAAATCCAGTTTAACCCTAATCCTAGGCCCTAAACTTAGACCCAACCATAACCCTAAACTTAAACTTAACCCTAATCTAGCCCTAACCCTAACCCTAACCGTAACCATAATCCTAAACCTAGACTTAATCCTAACTTAGTCCTAACGGATAACCTCCAAAAACCTAACCCTAACCCTAACCCTAACCCTTGTCCTAGACACTCGGGACTGCTACCATTGGAAAGGGCATCCTCCAAAACCCCCAGGCGGACACGGGTTCCAAGTCTCTACCACCTTCAGAAAAAAAGTTATTGGCCGAGGGATGACCTTGGAGTGGTTTTCATCCCTTACCCTAACCCTAACCCTAACCCTGTAACGTAACCCTAACCCTAACCCGAACCCTAACCCGAACCCTAAAACTTAGATTTAAGCCTAACCCTAACCTATCCCTAACCCTAACCCTAACCCTAACCCAATTTCAGTTCTGGCCTTAAATGACCATCAAGTCTAATTCTAACCCTAACCCTAGACAGTCTCATAATACACTTTTACATGGAACCCTTACCAATCCCTAACCCTAACCTTAACCCTCTTTCTTTCTGTCCAAGTCTTTAACCCTAACAAGACTTTCAATGCCAATTTCATTCCACTACTAACCCTAAAACACAACCAAATACAACAAACACCAAGTCTGCCGACCAAAAGAACACCTCTGCTTGTCGCACAAACTCGGGGCTGGTACCGTTGGAAAGGGCGTCCTCCAAAACCCCTGGTTGGACGCCGCTTCCAAGTCTCTGTGACCTTCAGAAAAAAAGTGATTGACCGAGGGATGACTTTGAAATGGCCTCCACGGAGCTTTCGGGCACTTCCCCTTGTCCTAGACACTCGGGACTGCTACCATTGGAAAGGGCATCCTCCAAAACCCCCAGGCGGACGCGGGTTCCAAGTCTCTACCACCTTCAGAAAAAAAGTTATTGGCCGAGGGATGACCTTGGAGTGGTTTTCATCCCTTATCCTAACCCTAACCCTAACCCTAACCCTAACCCTAACCCTTAACCCTAACAAGACTTTCAATGCCAATTTCATTCCACTACTAACCCTAAAACACAACCAAATACAACAAACACCAAGTCTGCCGACCAAAAGAACACCTCTGCTTGTCGCACAAACTCGGGGCTGGTACCGTTGGAAAGGGCGTCCTCCAAAACCCCTGGTTGGACACCGGTTCCAAGTCTCTGTGACCTTCAGAAAAAAAGTTATTGACCGAGGGATGACTTTGAAATGGCCTCCACGGAGCTTTCGGGCACTTCCCCTTGTCCTAGACACTCGGGACTGCTACCATTGGAAAGGGCATCCTCCAAAACCCCCAGGCGGACACGGGTTCCAAGTCTCTACCACCTTCAGAAAAAAAGTTATTGGCCGAGGGATGACCTTGGAGTGGTTTTCATCCCTTATCCTGTAACGTAACCCTAACCCTAACCCGAACCCTAACCCGAACCCTAAAACTTAGATTTAAGCCTAACCCTAACCTATCCCTAACCCTAACCTAACCCTAACCCTAACCCAATTTCAGTTCTGGCCTTAAATGACCATCAAGTCTAATTCTAACCCTAACCCTAGACAGTCTCATAATACACTTTTACATGGAACCCTCACCAATCCCTAACCCTAACCTTAACCCTTTTTCTTTCTGTCCAAGTCTTTAACCCTAACAAGACTTTCAATGCCAATTTCATTCCACTACTAACCCTAAAACACAACCAAATACAACAAACACCAAGTCTGCCGACCAAAAGAACACCTCTGCTTGTCGCACAAACTCGGGGCTGGTACCGTTGGAAAGGGCGTCCTCCAAAACCCCTGGTTGGACACCGGTTCCAAGTCTCTGTGACCTTCAGAAAAAAAGTTATTGACCGAGGGATGACTTTGAAATGGCCTCCACGGAGCTTTCGGGCACTTCCCCTTGTCCTAGACACTCGGGACTGCTACCATTGGAAAGGGCATCCTCCAAAACCCCCAGGCGGACACGGGTTCCAAGTCTCTACCACCTTCAGAAAAAAAGTTATTGGCCGAGGGATGACCTTGGAGTGGTTTTCATCCCTTATCCTAACCCTAACCCTAACCCTAACCCTAACCCTAACCCTAGCCCTAACCCTAACCCTAACCCTAACCCTAACCCTAATCCTAGGCCCTAAACTTAGACCCAACCATAACCCTAAACTTAAACTTAACCCTAATCTAGCCCTAACCCTAACCCTAACCTTCACCATAACCCTAAACCTAGACTTAATCCTAACTTAGTTCTAACCCTAAAATCCAGTTTAACCCTAATCCTAGGCCCTAAACTTAGACCCAACCATAACCCTAAACTTAAACTTAACCCTAATCTAGCCCTAACCCTAACCCTAACCGTAACCATAATCCTAAACCTAGACTTAATCCTAACTTAGTCCTAACCTTTAAATCCAGTTTTAACCCTAATCCCAGGCCCTAAACTTAGACCTAACTCTAACCTAACCCTAACCTTAAGAGGCCCCAGTCCCAGCCTTAAATGAACACGAATTCTAATTTTGGTTATAAACCTAGCCAGTCTCCATAATACAGTTTTAAATGTAAAATGGCGGACAATCAGAAAATGGTGGACATGCAAAGAATTATGGAGAATCGTTTTTTTACAAACTTTAAAGTAGAATAGCTCGGAGACCGTACGACATAGAAACAAAATTCTTTTTGTCTCGGAATCGTTACGACGCCCCCTCCGAGATGACATCGCTCGTTCGGGTCGCTTGGGGTCACCGCCATTCAACAAAATACCAGTAATATAGGCTTTTACACAATTCGCCCATCTAAAAGACAGGCTGGGGGGGCGCGCTTCCAGTAGAAGCTTGGTTGTTTCCCGAAAATTTCGCTCTGGGAGTGGAATGGGAGGGAAATTAACCCGCTGGATGTCGTTAACCCCTTGGGGGTCCAACCCAGTAGAAGCTTGGTAGCTTCCCGAAAGGATCTCGGCTCGAGCGTGCTCGGCTGAGATTGGTAGGGAAGATATCCGCTGGAAGAGGACTCCCGCCCAGGGCTGTCTGGGAGGTGACGTAATGCACGGGACCTGCCTCCACAGGGCCTTGGTTTTAGCAGGCTGGGGATACCTTGCGGTGTTAACGAACAGTCTGCCTCGGTAGGTAGCCAGCCCCCCTGGGTCCACTTGGACAGCACGCAGGAGGGTGGTCTGAGGCCAACAGACCTTAAATGGGGCCCAGTCTTTTACGGTGATTAGCACCACTCACGCACCAGCTTCACTCGCGCGCTACACGCTAAGATTCCAAAAAACCCCCAAAAAAAATCCCAATTTGGACTAAAGAAAAGAAAAAATAGCCACTTTGGTGAAGAAATAAGCAAAAAAAGAAGACGGAAATGGATGAAAACAACACCGAAATTATCCAAAGAAGACAAAATCCATCAAAAGGTCAAAAGGTCAGCATTAGAAATAATGCCATTATTAAACCAAGGACAATAAAAAAAGACAAAGGACAACGGATAAAGACTAGCGAGTCACCAAAAAAAACCCCAATTGGACGGGGGTAGCATCGCTCACACACCAGCTGAGCATTAGAGAGAATGCCATTACTAAACCAAGGACTATATAAAAAAGACAAAGAACAAGGGATAAAGACTAGCGAGTCACCAAAAAACCCAACTGGACGGGGTTAGCATCACTCACACACCAGCTGAGCATTAGAAAGAATGCCTGATAAACAGCATTGAAATCATCCAAAGAAGACAAAAACCAGCAAAAGGTCAAAAGGTCAGCATCAGAAATAATGCCATAATTAGACCAAGAACAATGAAATAAAACGAATAACGACTTGTAAAGACTAGAAAGTCACCAAAAAACCCAATTGGACATGGGACACAAGTCGAGGATTGATCGCCCTTGGCTGGCCGCCTCAGAGGAGGGTGTATAGTGTTGAAAGGCTGAAACACCCGATGAACCTGAGGTACACTACTGATGATGTGTCCTGAAATTGAATAAAGCTTAGGCTATCTCACCACTTCAAAATAGGATAAAATAGATTAAATAGGGTCAAATTCATGTCCGTTAACCTCCGAACTCTTGGAACTTGTTATGTGGGTCAAGGAACAGGTGTTCAGTTTAACATGCGCCGGCCCGTGCCTTCACTTCGTCGCTCCATTTCAACCACTTGGTCTAGAAGGACCAAACGTGGGGAGCTTCGACGGATAACCTCCAAAAACCTAACCCTAACCCTAACCCTAACCCAACCCTAACCCTAACCCTAACCCTAACCCTAAGTCTCTACCACCTTCAGAAAAAAAGTTATTGGCCGAGGGATGACCTTGGAGTGGTTTTCATCCCTTATCCTAACCCTAACCCTAACCCTAACCCTAAACTCGGGGCTGGTACCGTTGGAAAGGGCGTCCTCCAAAACCCCTGGTTGGACACCGGTTCCAAGTCTCTGTGACCTTCAGAAAAAAGTTATTGACCGAGGGATGACTTTGAAATGGCCTCCACGGAGCTTTCGGGCACTTCCCCTTGTCCTAGACACTCGGGACTGCTACCATTGGAAAGGGCATCCTCCAAAACCCCCAGGCGGACACGGGTTCCAAGTCTCTACCACCTTCAGAAAAAAAGTTGTTGGCCGAGGGATGACCTTGGAGTGGTTTTCATCCCTTATCCTAACCCTAACCCTAACCCTAACCCTTGTCCTAGACACTTGGGACTGCTACCATTGGAAAGGGCATCCTCGAAAACCCCCAGGCGGACACGGGTTCCAAGTCTCTACCACCTTCAGAAAAAAAGTTATTGGCCGAGGGATGACCTTGGAGTGGTTTTCATCCCTTATCCTAACCCTAACCCTAACCCTAACCCTAACCCTAATACACTTTTACATGGAACCCTCACCAATCCCTAACCCTAACCTTAACCCTTTTTCTTTCTGTCCAAGTCTTTAACCCTAACAAGACTTTCAATGCCAATTTCATTCCACTACTAACCCTAAAACACAACCAAATACAACAAACACCAAGTCTGCCGACCAAAAGAACACCTCTGCTTGTCGCACAAACTCGGGGCTGGTACCGTTGGAAAGGGCGTCCTCCAAAACCCCTGGTTGGACACCGGTTCCAAGTCTCTGTGACCTTCAGAAAAAAAGTTATTGACCGAGGGATGACTTTGAAATGGCCTCCACGGAGCTTTCGGGCACTTCCCCTTGTCCTAGACACTCGGGACTGCTACCATTGGAAAGGGCATCCTCCAAAACCCCCAGGCGGACACGGGTTCCAAGTCTCTACCACCTTCAGAAAAAAAGTTATTGGCCGAGGGATGACCTTGGAGTGGTTTTCATCCCTTATCCTAACCCTAACCCTAACCCGAACCCGAACCCGAACCCTAACCCGAACCCGAACCCGAACCCGAACCCTAAAACTTAGATTTAAGCCTAACCCTAACCTATCCCTAACCCTAACCTAACCCTAACCCTAACCCAATTTCAGTTCTGGCCTTAAATGACCATCAAGTCTAATTCTAACCCTAACCCTAGACAGTCTCATAATACACTTTTACATGGAACCCTCACCAATCCCTAACCCTAACCTTAACCCTTTTTCTTTCTGTCCAAGTCTTTAACCCTAACAAGACTTTCAATGCCAATTTCATTCCACTACTAACCCTAAAACACAACCAAATACAACAAACACCAAGTCTGCCGACCAAAAGAACACCTCTGCTTGTCGCACAAACTCGGGGCTGGTACCGTTGGAAAGGGCGTCCTCCAAAACCCCTGGTTGGACACCGGTTCCAAGTCTCTGTGACCTTCAGAAAAAAAGTTATTGACCGAGGGATGACTTTGAAATGGCCTCCACGGAGCTTTCGGGCACTTCCCCTTGTCCTAGACACTCGGGACTGCTACCATTGGAAAGGGCATCCTCCAAAACCCCCAGGCGGACACGGGTTCCAAGTCTCTACCACCTTCAGAAAAAAAGTTATTGGCCGAGGGATGACCTTGGAGTGGTTTTCATCCCTAACCCTAACCCTAACCCTAACCCTACCATTGGAAAGGGCATCCTCCAAAACCCCTGGTTGGACACCGGTTCCAAGTCTCTGTGACCTTCAGAAAAAAAGTTATTGACCGAGGGATGACTTTGAAATGGCCTCCACGGAGCTTTCGGGCACTTCCCCTTGTCCTAGACACTCGGGACTGCTACCGTTGGAAAGGGCATCCTCGAAAACCCCCAGGCGGACACGGGTTCCAAGTCTCTACCACCTTCAGAAAAAAAGTTATTGGCCGAGGGATGACCTTGGAGTGGTTTTCATCCCTAACCCTAACCCTAACCCTAACCCTTGTCCTAGACACTTGGGACTGCTACCATTGGAAAGGGCATCCTCCAAAACCCCCAGGCGGACACGGGTTCCAAGTCTCTACCACCTTCAGAAAAAAAGTTATTGGCCGAGGGATGACCTTGGAGTGGTTTTCATCCCTTATCCTAACCCTAACCCTAACCCTTAAATGACCATCAAGTCTAATTCTAACCCTAACCCTAGACAGTCTCATAATCCACTTTTACATGGAACCCTTACCAATCCCTAACCCTAACCTTAACCCTTTTTCTTTCTGTCCAAGTCTTTAACCCTAACAACACTTTCAATGCCAATTTCATTCCACTACTAACCCTAAAACACAACCAAATACAACAAACACCAAGTCTGCCGACCAAAAGAACACCTCTGCTTGTCGCACAAACTCGGGGCTGGTACCGTTGGAAAGGGCATCCTCCAAAACCCCTGGTTGGACACCGCTTCCAAGTCTCTGTGACCTTCAGAAAAAAAGTTATTGACCGAGGGATGACTTTGAAATGGCCTCCACGGAGCTTTCGGGCACTTCCCCTTGTCCTAGACACTCGGGACTGCTACCATTGGAAAGGGCATCCTCGAAAACCCCCAGGCGGACACGGGTTCCAAGTCTCTACCACCTTCAGAAAAAAAGTTATTGGCCGAGGGATGACCTTGGAGTGGTTTTCATCCCTAACCCTAACCCTAACCCTTGTCCTAGACACTCGGGACTGCTACCATTGGAAAGGGCATCCTCCAAAACCCCCAGGCGGACACGGGTTCCAAGTCTCTACCACCTTCAGAAAAAAAGTTATTGGCCGAGGGATGACCTTGGAGTGGTTTTCATCCCTTATCCTAACCCTAACCCTAACCCTTAAATGACCATCAAGTCTAATTCTAACCCTAACCCTAGACAGTCTCATAATCCACTTTTACATGGAACCCTTACCAATCCCTAACCCTAACCTTAACCCTTTTTCTTTCTGTCCAAGTCTTTAACCCTAACAACACTTTCAATGCCAATTTCATTCCACTACTAACCCTAAAACACAACCAAATACAACAAACACCAAGTCTGCCGACCAAAAGAACACCTCTGCTTGTCGCACAAACTCGGGGCTGGTACCGTTGGAAAGGGCATCCTCCAAAACCCCTGGTTGGACACCGCTTCCAAGTCTCTGTGACCTTCAGAAAAAAAGTTATTGACCGAGGGATGACTTTGAAATGGCCTCCACGGAGCTTTCGGGCACTTCCCCTTGTCCTAGACACTCGGGACTGCTACCATTGGAAAGGGCATCCTCGAAAACCCCCAGGCGGACACGGGTTCCAAGTCTCTACCACCTTCAGAAAAAAAGTTATTGGCCGAGGGATGACCTTGGAGTGGTTTTCATCCCTAACCCTAACCCTAACCCTAACCCTTGTCCTAGACACTTGGGACTGCTACCGTTGGAAAGGGCATCCTCCAAAACCCCCAGGCGGACACGGGTTCCAAGTCTCTACCACCTTCAGAAAAAAAGTTATTGGCCGAGGGATGACCTTGGAGTGGTTTTCATCCCTTATCCTAACCCTAACCCTAACCCTAACCCTAAACTCGTGGCTGGTACCGTTGGAAAGGGCGTCCTCCAAAACCCCTGGTTGGACACCGCTTCCAAGTCTCTGTGACCTTCAGAAAAAAAGTTATTGACCGAGGGATGACTTTGAAATGGCCTCCACGGAGCTTTCGGGCACTTCCCCTTGTCCTAGACACTCGGGACTGCTACCATTGGAAAGGGCATCCTCGAAAACCCCCAGGCGGACACGGGTTCCAAGTCTCTACCACCTTCAGAAAAAAAGTTATTGGCCGAGGGATGACCTTGGAGTGGTTTTCATCCCTTATCCTAACCCTAACCCTAACCCTAACCCTAATACACTTTTACATGGAACCCTCACCAATCCCTAACCCTAACCTTAACCCTTTTTCTTTCTGTCCAAGTCTTTAACCCTAACAAGACTTTCAATGCCAATTTCATTCCACTACTAACCCTAAAACACAACCAAATACAACAAACACCAGGTCTGCCGACCAAAAGAACACCTCTGCTTGTCGCACAAACTCGGGGCTGGTACCGTTGGAAAGGGCGTCCTCCAAAACCCCTGGTTGGACACCGCTTCCAAGTCTCTGTGACCTTCAGAAAAAAAGTTATTGACCGAGGGATGACTTTGAAATGGCCTCCACGGAGCTTTCGGGCACTTCCCCTTGTCCTAGACACTCGGGACTGCTACCATTGGAAAGGGCATCCTCCAAAACCCCCAGGCGGACACGGGTTCCAAGTCTCTACCACCTTCAGAAAAAAAGTTATTGGCCGAGGGATGACCTTGGAGTGGTTTTCATCCCTTATCCTGTAACGTAACCCTAACCCTAACCCGAACCCTAACCCGAACCCTAAAACTTAGATTTAAGCCTAACCCTAACCTATCCCTAACCCTAACCTAACCCTAACCCTAACCCAATTTCAGTTCTGGCCTTAAATGACCATCAAGTCTAATTCTAACCCTAACCCTAGACAGTCTCATAATACACTTTTACATGGAACCCTCACCAATCCCTAACCCTAACCTTAACCCTTTTTCTTTCTGTCCAAGTCTTTAACCCTAACAAGACTTTCAATGCCAATTTCATTCCACTACTAACCCTAAAACACAACCAAATACAACAAACACCAAGTCTGCCGACCAAAAGAACACCTCTGCTTGTCGCACAAACTCGGGGCTGGTACCGTTGGAAAGGGCGTCCTCCAAAACCCCTGGTTGGACACCGGTTCCAAGTCTCTGTGACCTTCAGAAAAAAAGTTATTGACCGAGGGATGACTTTGAAATGGCCTCCACGGAGCTTTCGGGCACTTCCCCTTGTCCTAGACACTCGGGACTGCTACCATTGGAAAGGGCATCCTCCAAAACCCCCAGGCGGACACGGGTTCCAAGTCTCTACCACCTTCAGAAAAAAAGTTATTGGCCGAGGGATGACCTTGGAGTGGTTTTCATCCCTTATCCTGTAACGTAACCCTAACCCTAACCCGAACCCTAACCCGAACCCTAAAACTTAGATTTAAGCCTAACCCTAACCTATCCCTAACCCTAACCTAACCCTAACCCTAACCCAATTTCAGTTCTGGCCTTAAATGACCATCAAGTCTAATTCTAACCCTAACCCTAGACAGTCTCATAATACACTTTTACATGGAACCCTCACCAATCCCTAACCCTAACCTTAACCCTTTTTCTTTCTGTCCAAGTCTTTAACCCTAACAAGACTTTCAATGCCAATTTCATTCCACTACTAACCCTAAAACACAACCAAATACAACAAACACCAAGTCTGCCGACCAAAAGAACACCTCTGCTTGTCGCACAAACTCGGGGCTGGTACCGTTGGAAAGGGCGTCCTCCAAAACCCCTGGTTGGACACCGGTTCCAAGTCTCTGTGACCTTCAGAAAAAAAGTTATTGACCGAGGGATGACTTTGAAATGGCCTCCACGGAGCTTTCGGGCACTTCCCCTTGTCCTAGACACTCGGGACTGCTACCATTGGAAAGGGCATCCTCCAAAACCCCCAGGCGGACACGGGTTCCAAGTCTCTACCACCTTCAGAAAAAAAGTTATTGGCCGAGGGATGACCTTGGAGTGGTTTTCATCCCTTATCCTAACCCTAACCCTAACCCTAACCCTAACCCTAACCCTAACCCTAACCCTAACCCTAACCCTAACCCTAACCCTAACCCTAACCCTTGTCCTAGACACTCGGGACTGCTACCGTTGGAAAGGGCATCCTCGAAAACCCCCAGGCGGACACGGGTTCCAAGTCTCTACCACCTTCAGAAAAAAGTTATTGGCCGAGGGATGACCTTGGAGTGGTTTTCATCCCTTATCCTAACCCTAACCCTAACCCTAACCCTAACCCTAACCCTGTAACGTAACCCTAACCCTAACCCGAACCCTAACCCGAACCCTAAAACTTAGATTTAAGCCTAACCCTAACCTATCCCTAACCCTAACTTCACCCTAACCCTAACCCAATTTCAGTTCTGGCCTTAAATGACCATCAATTCCAATTCTAACCCTAACCCTAGACAGTCTCATAATACACTTTTACATGGAACCCTTACCAATCCCTAACCCTAACCTTAACCCTTTTTCTTTCTGTCCAAGTCTTTAACCCTAACAACACTTTCAATTCCAATTTCATTCCACTACTAACCCTAAAACACAACCAAATACAACAAACACCAAGTCTGCCAACCAAAAGAACACTTCTGCTTGTCGCACAAACTCGGGGCTGGTACCCTTGGAAAGGGCGTCCTCCAAAACCCCTAGTTGGACACCGGCTCCAAGTCTCTGTGACCTTCAGAAAAAAAGTTATTGACCGAGGGATGACTTTGAAATGGCCTCCACGGAGCTTTCGGGCACTTCCCCTTGTCCTAGACACTCGGGACTGCTACCGTTGGAAAGGGCATCCTCCAAAACCCCCAGGCGGACACGGGTTCCAAGTCTCTACCACCTTCAGAAAAAAAGTTATTGGCCGAGGGATGACCTTGGAGTGGTTTTCATCCCTTATCCTAACCCTAACCCTAACCCTAACCCTAACCCTAACCCTAACCCTAACCCTAACCCTAACCCTAACCCTAACCCTTGTCCTAGACACTCGGGACTGCTACCGTTGGAAAGGGCATCCTCGAAAACCCCCAGGCGGACACGGGTTCCAAGTCTCTACCACCTTCAGAAAAAAAGTTATTGGCCGAGGGATGACCTTGGAGTGGTTTTCATCCCTTATCCTAACCCTAACCCTAACCCTAACCCTAACCCTAACCCTGTAACGTAACCCTAACCCTAACCCGAACCCTAACCCGAACCCTAAAACTTAGATTTAAGCCTAACCCTAACCTATCCCTAACCCTAACTTCACCCTAACCCTAACCCAATTTCAGTTCTGGCCTTAAATGACCATCAATTCCAATTCTAACCCTAACCCTAGACAGTCTCATAATACACTTTTACATGGAACCCTTACCAATCCCTAACCCTAACCTTAACCCTTTTTCTTTCTGTCCAAGTCTTTAACCCTAACAACACTTTCAATTCCAATTTCATTCCACTACTAACCCTAAAACACAACCAAATACAACAAACACCAAGTCTGCCAACCAAAAGAACACTTCTGCTTGTCGCACAAACTCGGGGCTGGTACCCTTGGAAAGGGCGTCCTCCAAAACCCCTAGTTGGACACCGGTTCCAAGTCTCTGTGACCTTCAGAAAAAAGTTATTGACCGAGGGATGACTTTGAAATGGCCTCCACGGAGCTTTCGGGCACTTCCCCTTGTCCTAGACACTCGGGACTGCTACCGTTGGAAAGGGCATCCTCCAAAACCCCCAGGCGGACACGGGTTCCAAGTCTCTACCACCTTCAGAAAAAAAGTTATTGGCCGAGGGATGACCTTGGAGTGGTTTTCATCCCTTATCCTAACCCTAACCCTAACCCTAACCCTAACCCTAACCCTAACCCTAACCCTAACCCTAACCCTAACCCTAACCCTTGTCCTAGACACTCGGGACTGCTACCGTTGGAAAGGGCATCCTCGAAAACCCCCAGGCGGACACGGGTTCCAAGTCTCTACCACCTTCAGAAAAAAAGTTATTGGCCGAGGGATGACCTTGGAGTGGTTTTCATCCCTTATCCTAACCCTAACCCTAACCCTAACCCTAACCCTAACCCTGTAACGTAACCCTAACCCTAACCCGAACCCTAACCCGAACCCTAAAACTTAGATTTAAGCCTAACCCTAACCTATCCCTAACCCTAACTTCACCCTAACCCTAACCCAATTTCAGTTCTGGCCTTAAATGACCATCAATTCCAATTCTAACCCTAACCCTAGACAGTCTCATAATACACTTTTACATGGAACCCTTACCAATCCCTAACCCTAACCTTAACCCTTTTTCTTTCTGTCCAAGTCTTTAACCCTAACAACACTTTCAATTCCAATTTCATTCCACTACTAACCCTAAAACACAACCAAATACAACAAACACCAAGTCTGCCAACCAAAAGAACACTTCTGCTTGTCGCACAAACTCGGGGCTGGTACCCTTGGAAAGGGCGTCCTCCAAAACCCCTAGTTGGACACCGGCTCCAAGTCTCTGTGACCTTCAGAAAAAAAGTTATTGACCGAGGGATGACTTTGAAATGGCCTCCACGGAGCTTTCGGGCACTTCCCCTTGTCCTAGACACTCGGGACTGCTACCGTTGGAAAGGGCATCCTCCAAAACCCCCAGGCGGACACGGGTTCCAAGTCTCTACCACCTTCAGAAAAAAAGTTATTGGCCGAGGGATGACCTTGGAGTGGTTTTCATCCCTTATCCTGTAACGTAACCCTAACCCTAACCCGAACCCTAACCCGAACCCTAAAACTTAGATTTAAGCCTAACCCTAACCTATCCCTAACCCTAACTTCACCCTAACCCTAACCCAATTTCAGTTCTGGCCTTAAATGACCATCAATTCCAATTCTAACCCTAACCCTAGACAGTCTCATAATACACTTTTACATGGAACCCTTACCAATCCCTAACCCTAACCTTAACCCTTTTTCTTTCTGTCCAAGTCTTTAACCCTAACAACACTTTCAATTCCAATTTCATTCCACTACTAACCCTAAAACACAACCAAATACAACAAACACCAAGTCTGCCAACCAAAAGAACACTTCTGCTTGTCGCACAAACTCGGGGCTGGTACCCTTGGAAAGGGCGTCCTCCAAAACCCCTAGTTGGACACCGGCTCCAAGTCTCTGTGACCTTCAGAAAAAAAGTTATTGACCGAGGGATGACTTTGAAATGGCCTCCACGGAGCTTTCGGGCACTTCCCCTTGTCCTAGACACTCGGGACTGCTACCGTTGGAAAGGGCATCCTCCAAAACCCCCAGGCGGACACGGGTTCCAAGTCTCTACCACCTTCAGAAAAAAAGTTATTGGCCGAGGGATGACCTTGGAGTGGTTTTCATCCCTTATCCTAACCCTAACCCTAACCCTAACCCTAACCCTACCCTAACCCTAACCCTAACCCTAACCCTTTTTCTTTCTGTCCAAGTCTTTAACCCTAACAACACTTTCAATTCCAATTTCATTCCACTACTAACCCTAAAACACAACCAAATACAACAAACACCAAGTCTGCCGACCAAAAGAACACCTCTGCTTGTCGCACAAACTCGGGGCTGGTACCGTTGGAAAGGGCATCCTCAAAAACCCCTAGTTGGACACTGGTGCTAAGTCTCTGTGACCTTCAGAAAAAAAGTTATTGACCGAGGGATGACTTTGAAATGGCCTCGACTCAGCTTTCGGGCACTTCTGGTTGTCGTAGAAACTCGGGGCTGGTACCGTTGGAAAGGGCATCCTCAAAAACCCCTATGTAGAAATTGATTCCAAGTCTCTACCACCTTCAGAAAAAAAGTTATTGACCGAGGGATGACTTTGAAAGGGGTCCGGCGGAAGTTTCCGGCACTTCTGGTTGTCGTAGAAACTCGGGACTGATACCGTTGGAAAGGGCATCCTCGGAAACTCCCAGGCGGACACTGGTTCCAAGTCTCTACTACCTTCAGAAAAAAAGTTATTGGCCGAGGGATGACCTTGGAGTGGTTTTCATCCCTTATCCTAACCCTAACCCTAACCCTAACCCTAACACTGGTTCCAAGTCTCTACCACCTTCAGAAAAAAAGTTATTGGCCAAGGGATGACCTTGGAGTGGTTTTCATCCCTTATCCTAACCCTAACCCTAACCCTAACCCTTATCCTAACCCTAACCCTAACCCTAACCCTAACACGGGTTCCAAGTCTCTACCACCTTCAGAAAAAAAGTTATTGGCCGAGGGATGACCTTGGAGTGGTTTTCATCCCTAACCCTAACCCTAACCCTAACCCTAACCAATCCCTAACCCTAACCTTAACCCTTTTTCTTTCTGTCCAAGTCTTTAACCCTAACAAGACTTTCAATTCCAATTTCATTCCACTACTAACCCTAAAACACAACCAAATACAACAAACACCAAGTCTGCCGACCAAAAGAACACCTCTGCTTGTCGCACAAACTCGGGGCTGGTACCGTTGGAAAGGGCGTCCTCCAAAACCCCTGGTTGGACACCGCTTCCAAGTCTCTGTGACCTTCAGAAAAAAAGTTATTGACCGAGGGATGACTTTGAAATGGCCTCCACGGAGCTTTCGGGCACTTCCCCTTGTCCTAGACACTCGGGACTGCTACCATTGGAAAGGGCATCCTCGAAAACCCCCAGGCGGACACGGGTTCCAAGTCTCTACCACCTTCAGAAAAAAAGTTATTGGCCGAGGGATGACCTTGGAGTGGTTTTCATCACTTATCCTAACCCTAACCCTAACCCTAACCCTAATGACACTTTGAATTCCAATTTAATTTGACTTCTAATTCTAACCCTAACTCTAGCCAGTCTCATAATATAGCTTTAGATGTAACCCTTACCAATCCCTAACCTTAACCCTTTTTTTTTCCCCCAAGTCTTTAACCCTAACAACACTTTCAATTCCAATTTCATTCAACTACTAGCCCTAATACACAACCCAATACAACAAACACCAAGTCTGCCAACTAAAAGAACACTTCCTCTTGTCCTACAAACTCGGGGCTGCTACCGTTGGAAAGGGCATCCTCAAAAACCCCTAGTTGGACACTGGTGCTAAGTCTCTGTGACCTTCAGAAAAAAAGTTATTGGCCGAGGGATGACCTTGGAGTGGTTTTCATCCCTTATCCTAACCTAACCCTAACCCTAACCCTAACCTAACCCTAACCCAATTTCAGTTCTGGCCTTAAATGACCATCAATTCCAATTCTAACCCTAACCCTAGACAGTCTCATAATACACTTTTACATGGAACCCTTACCAATCCCTAACCCTAACCTTAACCCTTTTTCTTTCTGTCCAAGTCTTTAACCCTAACAACACTTTCAATTCCAATTTCATTCCACTACTAACCCTAAAACACAACCAAATACAACAAACACCAAGTCTGCCAACCAAAAGAACACTTCTGCTTGTCGCACAAACTCGGGGCTGGTACCCTTGGAAAGGGCGTCCTCCAAAACCCCTAGTTGGACACCGGCTCCAAGTCTCTGTGACCTTCAGAAAAAAAGTTATTGACCGAGGGATGACTTTGAAATGGCCTCCACGGAGCTTTCGGGCACTTCCCCTTGTCCTAGACACTCGGGACTGCTACCGTTGGAAAGGGCATCCTCCAAAACCCCCAGGCGGACACGGGTTCCAAGTCTCTACCACCTTCAGAAAAAAAGTTATTGGCCGAGGGATGACCTTGGAGTGGTTTTCATCCCTTATCCTAACCCTAACCCTAACCCTAACCCTAACCCTAACCCGAACCCTAACCCGAACCCTAACCCGAACCCTAACCCGAACCCTAAAACTTAGATTTAAGCCTAACCCTAACCTATCCCTAACCCTAACTTCACCCTAACCCTAACCCAATTTCAGTTCTGGCCTTAAATGACCATCAATTCCAATTCTAACCCTAACCCTAGACAGTCTCATAATACACTTTTACATGGAACCCTTACCAATCCCTAACCCTAACCTTAACCCTTTTTCTTTCTGTCCAAGTCTTTAACCCTAACAACACTTTCAATTCCAATTTCATTCCACTACTAACCCTAAAACACAACCAAATACAACAAACACCAAGTCTGCCAACCAAAAGAACACTTCTGCTTGTCGCACAAACTCGGGGCTGGTACCCTTGGAAAGGGCGTCCTCCAAAACCCCTAGTTGGACACCGGCTCCAAGTCTCTGTGACCTTCAGAAAAAAAGTTATTGACCGAGGGATGACTTTGAAATGGCCTCCACGGAGCTTTCGGGCACTTCCCCTTGTCCTAGACACTCGGGACTGCTACCGTTGGAAAGGGCATCCTCCAAAACCCCCAGGCGGACACGGGTTCCAAGTCTCTACCACCTTCAGAAAAAAAGTTATTGGCCGAGGGATGACCTTGGAGTGGTTTTCATCCCTTATCCTGTAACGTAACCCTAACCCTAACCCGAACCCTAACCCGAACCCTAAAACTTAGATTTAAGCCTAACCCTAACCTATCCCTAACCCTAACTTCACCCTAACCCTAACCCAATTTCAGTTCTGGCCTTAAATGACCATCAATTCCAATTCTAACCCTAACCCTAGACAGTCTCATAATACACTTTTACATGGAACCCTTACCAATCCCTAACCCTAACCTTAACCCTTTTTCTTTCTGTCCAAGTCTTTAACCCTAACAACACTTTCAATTCCAATTTCATTCCACTACTAACCCTAAAACACAACCAAATACAACAAACACCAAGTCTGCCAACCAAAAGAACACTTCTGCTTGTCGCACAAACTCGGGGCTGGTACCCTTGGAAAGGGCGTCCTCCAAAACCCCTAGTTGGACACCGGCTCCAAGTCTCTGTGACCTTCAGAAAAAAAGTTATTGACCGAGGGATGACTTTGAAATGGCCTCCACGGAGCTTTCGGGCACTTCCCCTTGTCCTAGACACTCGGGACTGCTACCGTTGGAAAGGGCATCCTCCAAAACCCCCAGGCGGACACGGGTTCCAAGTCTCTACCACCTTCAGAAAAAAAGTTATTGGCCGAGGGATGACCTTGGAGTGGTTTTCATCCCTTATCCTAACCCTAACCCTAACCCTAACCCTAACCCTACCCTAACCCTAACCCTAACCCTAACCCTTTTTCTTTCTGTCCAAGTCTTTAACCCTAACAACACTTTCAATTCCAATTTCATTCCACTACTAACCCTAAAACACAACCAAATACAACAAACACCAAGTCTGCCGACCAAAAGAACACCTCTGCTTGTCGCACAAACTCGGGGCTGGTACCGTTGGAAAGGGCATCCTCAAAAAACCCCTAGTTGGACACTGGTGCTAAGTCTCTGTGACCTTCAGAAAAAAAGTTATTGACCGAGGGATGACTTTGAAATGGCCTCGACTCAGCTTTCGGGCACTTCTGGTTGTCGTAGAAACTCGGGGCTGGTACCGTTGGAAAGGGCATCCTCAAAAACCCCTATGTAGAAATTGATTCCAAGTCTCTACCACCTTCAGAAAAAAAGTTATTGACCGAGGGATGACTTTGAAAGGGGTCCGGCGGAAGTTTCCGGCACTTCTGGTTGTCGTAGAAACTCGGGACTGATACCGTTGGAAAGGGCATCCTCGGAAACTCCCAGGCGGACACTGGTTCCAAGTCTCTACTACCTTCAGAAAAAAAGTTATTGGCCGAGGGATGACCTTGGAGTGGTTTTCATCCCTTATCCTAACCCTAACCCTAACCCTAACCCTAACCTTAACCCTTTTTCTTTCTGTCCAAGTCTTTAACCCTAACAACACTTTCAATGCCAATTTCATTCCACTACTAACCCTAAAACACAACCAAATACAACAAACACCAAGTCTGCCGACCAAAAGAACACCTCTGCTTGTCGCACAAACTCGGGGCTGGTACCGTTGGAAAGGGCGTCCTCCAAAACCCCTGGTTGGACACCGCTTCCAAGTCTCTGTGACCTTCAGAAAAAAAGTTATTGACCGAGGGATGACTTTGAAATGGCCTCCACGGAGCTTTCGGGCACTTCCCCTTGTCCTAGACACTCGGGACTGCTACCGTTGGAAAGGGCATCCTCCAAAACCCCCAGGCGGACACGGGTTCCAAGTCTCTACCACCTTCAGAAAAAAAGTTATTGGCCGAGGGATGACCTTGGAGTGGTTTTCATCCCTTATCCTAACCCTAACCCTAACCCTAACCCTAACCCTAACCCGAACCCTAACCCGAACCCTAACCCGAACCCTAACCCGAACCCTAAAACTTAGATTTAAGCCTAACCCTAACCTATCCCTAACCCTAACTTCACCCTAACCCTAACCCAATTTCAGTTCTGGCCTTAAATGACCATCAATTCCAATTCTAACCCTAACCCTAGACAGTCTCATAATACACTTTTACATGGAACCCTTACCAATCCCTAACCCTAACCTTAATCCTTTTTCTTTCTGTCCAAGTCTTTAACCCTAACAACACTTTCAATTCCAATTTCATTCCACTACTAACCCTAAAACACAACCAAATACAACAAACACCAAGTCTGCCAACCAAAAGAACACTTCTGCTTGTCGCACAAACTCGGGGCTGGTACCCTTGGAAAGGGCGTCCTCCAAAACCCCTAGTTGGACACCGGCTCCAAGTCTCTGTGACCTTCAGAAAAAAAGTTATTGACCGAGGGATGACTTTGAAATGGCCTCCACGGAGCTTTTGGGCACTTCCCCTTGTCCTAGACACTCGGGACTGCTACCGTTGGAAAGGGCATCCTCCAAAACCCCCAGGCGGACACGGGTTCCAAGTCTCTACCACCTTCAGAAAAAAAGTTATTGGCCGAGGGATGACCTTGGAGTGGTTTTCATCCCTTATCCTGTAACGTAACCCTAACCCTAACCCTAACCTTAACCCTTTTTCTTTCTGTCCAAGTCTTTAACCCTAACAACACTTTCAATTCCAATTTCATTCCACTACTAACCCTAAAACACAACCAAATACAACAAACACCAAGTCTGCCGACCAAAAGAACACCTCTGCTTGTCGCACAAACTCGGGGCTGGTACCGTTGGAAAGGGCGTCCTCCAAAACCCCTGGTTGGACACCGCTTCCAAGTCTCTGTGACCTTCAGAAAAAAAGTTATTGACCGAGGGATGACTTTGAAATGGCCTCCACGGAGCTTTCGGGCACTTCCCCTTGTCCTAGACACTCGGGACTGCTACCGTTGGAAAGGGCATCCTCCAAAACCCCCAGGCGGACACGGGTTCCAAGTCTCTACCACCTTCAGAAAAAAAGTTATTGGCCGAGGGATGACCTTGGAGTGGTTTTCATCCCTTATCCTAACCCTAACCCTAACCCTAACCCTAACCCTAACCCTAACCCGAACCCTAACCCGAACCCTAACCCGAACCCTAACCCGAACCCTAAAACTTAGATTTAAGCCTAACCCTAACCTATCCCTAACCCTAACTTCACCCTAACCCTAACCCAATTTCAGTTCTGGCCTTAAATGACCATCAATTCCAATTCTAACCCTAACCCTAGACAGTCTCATAATACACTTTTACATGGAACCCTTACCAATCCCTAACCCTAACCTTAACCCTTTTTCTTTCTGTCCAAGTCTTTAACCCTAACAACACTTTCAATTCCAATTTCATTCCACTACTAACCCTAAAACACAACCAAATACAACAAACACCAAGTCTGCCAACCAAAAGAACACTTCTGCTTGTCGCACAAACTCGGGGCTGGTACCCTTGGAAAGGGCGTCCTCCAAAACCCCTAGTTGGACACCGGCTCCAAGTCTCTGTGACCTTCAGAAAAAAAGTTATTGACCGAGGGATGACTTTGAAATGGCCTCCACGGAGCTTTCGGGCACTTCCCCTTGTCCTAGACACTCGGGACTGCTACCGTTGGAAAGGGCATCCTCCAAAACCCCCAGGCGGACACGGGTTCCAAGTCTCTACCACCTTCAGAAAAAAAGTTATTGGCCGAGGGATGACCTTGGAGTGGTTTTCATCCCTTATCCTAACCCTAACCCTAACCCTAACCCTAACCCTAACCCTAACTCATCCCTTATCCTAACCCTAACCCTAACCCTAACCCTAACCCTAACCCTAACCCCTTATCCTAACCCTAACCCTAACCCTAACCCTAACCCTTAACCCTAACCCTAACCCTAACCCTAACCCTAAAGTTATTGGCCGAGGGATGACCTTGGAGTGGTTTTCATCCCTTATCCTAACCCTAACCCTAACCCTAACCCTAACAAGACTTTCAATGCCAATTTCATTCCACTACTAACCCTAAAACACAACCAAATACAACAAACACCAAGTCTGCCGACCAAAAGAACACCTCTGCTTGTCGCACAAACTCGGGGCTGGTACCGTTGGAAAGGGCGTCCTCCAAAACCCCTGGTTGGACACCGCTTCCAAGTCTCTGTGACCTTCAGAAAAAAAGTGATTGACCGAGGGATGACTTTGAAATGGCCTCCACGGAGCTTTCGGGCACTTCCCCTTGTCCTAGACACTCGGGACTGCTACCATTGGAAAGGGCATCCTCCAAAACCCCTAGGCGGACACGGGTTCCAAGTCTCTACCACCTTCAGAAAAAAAGTTATTGGCCGAGGGATGACCTTGGAGTGGTTTTCATCCCTTATCCTAACCCTAACCTTGGAGTGGTTTTCATCCCTTATCCTAACCCTAACCCTAACCCTAACCCTAACAAGACTTTCAATGCCAATTTCATTCCACTACTAACCCTAAAACACAACCAAATACAACAAACACCAAGTCTGCCGACCAAAAGAACACCTCTGCTTGTCGCACAAACTCGGGGCTGGTACCGTTGGAAAGGGCGTCCTCCAAAACCCCTGGTTGGACACCGCTTCCAAGTCTCTGTGACCTTCAGAAAAAAAGTTATTGACCGAGGGATGACTTTGAAATGGCCTCCACGGAGCTTTCGGGCACTTCCCCTTGTCCTAGACACTCGGGACTGCTACCATTGGAAAGGGCATCCTCCAAAACCCCCAGGCGGACACGGGTTCCAAGTCTCTACCACCTTCAGAAAAAAAGTTATTGGCCGAGGGATGACCTTGGAGTGGTTTTCATCCCTTATCCTAACCCTAACCCTAACCCTAACCCTAACCCTAACCATTGGAAAGGGCATCCTCCAAAACCCCCAGGCGGACACGGGTTCCAAGTCTCTACCACCTTCAGAAAAAAAGTTATTGGCCGAGGGATGACCTTGGAGTGGTTTTCATCCCTTATCCTAACCCTAACCCTAACCCTAACCCTAACCCAAAAGAACACCTCTGCTTGTCGCACAAACTCGGGGCTGGTACCGTTGGAAAGGGCGTCCTCCAAAACCCCTGGTTGGACACCGCTTCCAAGTCTCTGTGACCTTCAGAAAAAAAGTTATTGACCGAGGGATGACTTTGAAATGGCCTCCACGGAGCTTTCGGGCACTTCCCCTTGTCCTAGACACTCGGGACTGCTACCGTTGGAAAGGGCATCCTCCAAAACCCCCAGGCGGACACGGGTTCCAAGTCTCTACCACCTTCAGAAAAAAAGTTATTGGCCGAGGGATGACCTTGGAGTGGTTTTCATCCCTTATCCTAACCCTAACCCTAACCCTAACCCTAACCCTAACCCTAACAACACTTTCAATTCCAATTTCATTCCACTACTAACCCTAAAACACAACCAAATACAACAAACACCAAGTCTGCCGACCAAAAGAACACCTCTGCTTGTCGCACAAACTCGGGGCTGGTACCGTTGGAAAGGGCGTCCTCCAAAACCCCTGGTTGGACACCGCTTCCAAGTCTCTGTGACCTTCAGAAAAAAAGTGATTGACCGAGGGATGACTTTGAAATGGCCTCCACGGAGCTTTCGGGCACTTCCCCTTGTCCTAGACACTCGGGACTGCTACCATTGGAAAGGGCATCCTCCAAAACCCCCAGGCGGACACGGGTTCCAAGTCTCTACCACCTTCAGAAAAAAAGTTATTGGCCGAGGGATGACCTTGGAGTGGTTTTCATCCCTTATTCTAACCCTAACCCTAACCCTAACCCTAACCCTAACAAGACTTTCAATGCCAATTTCATTCCACTACTAACCCTAAAACACAACCAAATACAACAAACACCAAGTCTGCCGACCAAAAGAACACCTCTGCTTGTCGCACAAACTCGGGGCTGGTACCGTTGGAAAGGGCGTCCTCCAAAACCCCTGGTTGGACACTGCTTCCAAGTCTCTGTGACCTTCAGAAAAAAAGTGATTGACCGAGGGATGACTTTGAAATGGCCTCCACGGAGCTTTCGGGCACTTCCCCTTGTCCTAGACACTCGGGACTGCTACCGTTGGAAAGGGCATCCTCCAAAACCCCCAGGCGGACACGGGTTCCAAGTCTCTACCACCTTCAGAAAAAAAGTTATTGGCCGAGGGATGACCTTGGAGTGGTTTTCATCCCTTATCCTAACCCTAACCCTAACCCTAACCCAATTTCAGTTCTGGCCTTAAATGACCATCAATTCTCACCTTAACCCTAACCCTAGACAGTCTCATAATACACTTTTACATGGAACCCTTACCAATCCCTAACCCTAACCTCAACCCTTTTTCTTTCTGTCCAAGTCTTTAACCCTAACAACACTTTCAATTCCAATTTCATTCCACTACTAACCCTAAAACACAACCAAATACAACAAACACCAAGTCTGCCGACCAAAAGAACACTTCTGCTTGTCGCACAAACTCGGGGCTGGTACCGTTGGAAAGGGCGTCCTCCGAAACCCCTAGTTGGACACTGCTTCCAAGTCTCTGTGACCTTCAGAAAAAAAGTTATTGACCGAGGGATGACTTTGAAATGGCCTCCACGGAGCTTTAGGGCACTTCCCCTTGCCCTAGACACTCGGGACTGCTACCATTGGAAAGGGCATCCTCGAAAACCCCCAGGCGGACACGGGTTCCAAGTCTCTACCACCTTTGGAAAAAAAGTTATTGGCCGAGGGATGACCTTGGAGTGGTTTTCATCCCTTATCCTAACCCTAACCCTAACCCTAACCCTAACCCTAACCCTAACCCCTTATCCTAACCCTAACCCTAACCCTAACCCTTAACCCTAACCCTAACCCTAACCCTAACCCTAAAGTTATTGGCCGAGGGATGACCTTGGAGTGGTTTTCATCCCTTATCCTAACCCTAACCCTAACCCTAACCCTAACAAGACTTTCAATGCCAATTTCATTCCACTACTAACCCTAAAACACAACCAAATACAACAAACACCAAGTCTGCCGACCAAAAGAACACCTCTGCTTGTCGCACAAACTCGGGGCTGGTACCGTTGGAAAGGGCGTCCTCCAAAACCCCTGGTTGGACACCGCTTCCAAGTCTCTGTGACCTTCAGAAAAAAAGTTATTGACCGAGGGATGACTTTGAAATGGCCTCCACGGAGCTTTCGGGCACTTCCCCTTGTCCTAGACACTCGGGACTGCTACCATTGGAAAGGGCATCCTCCAAAACCCCCAGGCGGACACGGGTTCCAAGTCTCTACCACCTTCAGAAAAAAAGTTATTGGCCGAGGGATGACCTTGGAGTGGTTTTCATCCCTTATCCTAACCCTAACCCTAACCCTAACCCTAACCCTAACCATTGGAAAGGGCATCCTCCAAAACCCCCAGGCGGACACGGGTTCCAAGTCTCTACCACCTTCAGAAAAAAAGTTATTGGCCGAGGGATGACCTTGGAGTGGTTTTCATCCCTTATCCTAACCCTAACCCTAACCCTAACCCTAACCCAAAAGAACACCTCTGCTTGTCGCACAAACTCGGGGCTGGTACCGTTGGAAAGGGCGTCCTCCAAAACCCCTGGTTGGACACCGCTTCCAAGTCTCTGTGACCTTCAGAAAAAAAGTTATTGACTGAGGGATGACTTTGAAATGGCCTCCACGGAGCTTTCGGGCACTTCCCCTTGTCCTAGACACTCGGGACTGCTACCGTTGGAAAGGGCATCCTCCAAAACCCCCAGGCGGACACGGGTTCCAAGTCTCTACCACCTTCAGAAAAAAAGTTATTGGCCGAGGGATGACCTTGGAGTGGTTTTCATCCCTTATCCTAACCCTAACCCTAACCCTAACCCTAACCCTAACCCTAACAAGACTTTCAATGCCAATTTCATTCCACTACTAACCCTAAAACACAACCAAATACAACAAACACCAAGTCTGCCGACCAAAAGAACACCTCTGCTTGTCGCACAAACTCGGGGCTGGTACCGTTGGAAAGGGCGTCCTCCAAAACCCCTGGTTGGACACCGCTTCCAAGTCTCTGTGACCTTCAGAAAAAAAGTGATTGACCGAGGGATGACTTTGAAATGGCCTCCACGGAGCTTTCGGGCACTTCCCCTTGTCCTAGACACTCGGGACTGCTACCATTGGAAAGGGCATCCTCCAAAACCCCCAGGCGGACACGGGTTCCAAGTCTCTACCACCTTCAGAAAAAAAGTTATTGGCCGAGGGATGACCTTGGAGTGGTTTTCATCCCTTATCCTAACCCTAACCCTAACCCTAACCCTAACCCTAACAAGACTTTCAATGCCAATTTCATTCCACTACTAACCCTAAAACACAACCAAATACAACAAACACCAAGTCTGCCGACCAAAAGAACACCTCTGCTTGTCGCACAAACTCGGGGCTGGTACCGTTGGAAAGGGCGTCCTCCAAAACCCCTGGTTGGACACTGCTTCCAAGTCTCTGTGACCTTCAGAAAAAAAGTGATTGACCGAGGGATGACTTTGAAATGGCCTCCACGGAGCTTTCGGGCACTTCCCCTTGTCCTAGACACTCGGGACTGCTACCATTGGAAAGGGCATCCTCCAAAACCCCCAGGCGGACACGGGTTCCAAGTCTCTACCACCTTCAGAAAAAAAGTTATTGGCCGAGGGATGACCTTGGAGTGGTTTTCATCCCTTATCCTAACCCTAACCCTAACCCAATTTCAGTTCTGGCCTTAAATGACCATCAATTCTCACCTTAACCCTAACCCTAGACAGTCTCATAATACACTTTTACATGGAACCCTTACCAATCCCTAACCCTAACCTCAACCCTTTTTCTTTCTGTCCAAGTCTTTAACCCTAACAACACTTTCAATTCCAATTTCATTCCACTACTAACCCTAAAACACAACCAAATACAACAAACACCAAGTCTGCCGACCAAAAGAACACTTCTGCTTGTCGCACAAACTCGGGGCTGGTACCGTTGGAAAGGGCGTCCTCCGAAACCCCTAGTTGGACACTGCTTCCAAGTCTCTGTGACCTTCAGAAAAAAAGTTATTGACCGAGGGATGACTTTGAAATGGCCTCCACGGAGCTTTAGGGCACTTCCCCTTGCCCTAGACACTCGGGACTGCTACCATTGGAAAGGGCATCCTCGAAAACCCCCAGGCGGACACGGGTTCCAAGTCTCTACCACCTTTGGAAAAAAAGTTATTGGCCGAGGGATGACCTTGGAGTGGTTTTCATCCCTTATCCTAACCCTAACCCTAACCCTAACCCTAACCCTAACCCTAACCCCCAGGCGGACACGGGTTCCAAGTCTCTACCACCTTCAGAAAAAAAGTTATTGGCCGAGGGATGACCTTGGAGTGGTTTTCATCCCTTATCCTAACCCTAACCTTGGAGTGGTTTTCATCCCTTATCCTAACCCTAACCCTAACCCTAACCCTAACAAGACTTTCAATGCCAATTTCATTCCACTACTAACCCTAAAACACAACCAAATACAACAAACACCAAGTCTGCCGACCAAAAGAACACCTCTGCTTGTCGCACAAACTCGGGGCTGGTACCGTTGGAAAGGGCGTCCTCCAAAACCCCTGGTTGGACACCGCTTCCAAGTCTCTGTGACCTTCAGAAAAAAAGTTATTGACCGAGGGATGACTTTGAAATGGCCTCCACGGAGCTTTCGGGCACTTCCCCTTGTCCTAGACACTCGGGACTGCTACCATTGGAAAGGGCATCCTCCAAAACCCCCAGGCGGACACGGGTTCCAAGTCTCTACCACCTTCAGAAAAAAAGTTATTGGCCGAGGGATGACCTTGGAGTGGTTTTCATCCCTTATCCTAACCCTAACCCTAACCCAATTTCAGTTCTGGCCTTAAATGACCATCAATTCTCACCTTAACCCTAACCCTAGACAGTCTCATAATACACTTTTACATGGAACCCTTACCAATCCCTAACCCTAACCTCAACCCTTTTTCTTTCTGTCCAAGTCTTTAACCCTAACAACACTTTCAATTCCAATTTCATTCCACTACTAACCCTAAAACACAACCAAATACAACAAACACCAAGTCTGCCGACCAAAAGAACACTTCTGCTTGTCGCACAAACTCGGGGCTGGTACCGTTGGAAAGGGCGTCCTCCGAAACCCCTAGTTGGACACTGCTTCCAAGTCTCTGTGACCTTCAGAAAAAAAGTTATTGACCGAGGGATGACTTTGAAATGGCCTCCACGGAGCTTTAGGGCACTTCCCCTTGCCCTAGACACTCGGGACTGCTACCATTGGAAAGGGCATCCTCGAAAACCCCCAGGCGGACACGGGTTCCAAGTCTCTACCACCTTTGGAAAAAAAGTTATTGGCCGAGGGATGACCTTGGAGTGGTTTTCATCCCTTATCCTAACCCTAACCCTAACCCTAACCCTAACCCTTAACCCTAACCCTAACCCTAACCCTAACCCTAAAGTTATTGGCCGAGGGATGACCTTGGAGTGGTTTTCATCCCTTATCCTAACCCTAACCCTAACCCTAACCCTAACAAGACTTTCAATGCCAATTTCATTCCACTACTAACCCTAAAACACAACCAAATACAACAAACACCAAGTCTGCCGACCAAAAGAACACCTCTGCTTGTCGCACAAACTCGGGGCTGGTACCGTTGGAAAGGGCGTCCTCCAAAACCCCTGGTTGGACACCGCTTCCAAGTCTCTGTGACCTTCAGAAAAAAAGTGATTGACCGAGGGATGACTTTGAAATGGCCTCCACGGAGCTTTCGGGCACTTCCCCTTGTCCTAGACACTCGGGACTGCTACCATTGGAAAGGGCATCCTCCAAAACCCCCAGGCGGACACGGGTTCCAAGTCTCTACCACCTTCAGAAAAAAAGTTATTGGCCGAGGGATGACCTTGGAGTGGTTTTCATCCCTTATCCTAACCCTAACCCTAACCCTAACCCTAACCCTAACCCTAACCCCTTATCCTAACCCTAACCCTAACCCTAACCCTTAACCCTAACCCTAACCCTAACCCTAATCCTAACCCTAAAGTTATTGGCCGAGGGATGACCTTGGAGTGGTTTTCATCCCTTATCCTAACCCTAACCCTAACCCTAACCCTAACAAGACTTTCAATGCCAATTTCATTCCACTACTAACCCTAAAACACAACCAAATACAACAAACACCAAGTCTGCCGACCAAAAGAACACCTCTGCTTGTCGCACAAACTCGGGGCTGGTACCGTTGGAAAGGGCGTCCTCCAAAACCCCTGGTTGGACACCGCTTCCAAGTCTCTGTGACCTTCAGAAAAAAAGTGATTGACCGAGGGATGACTTTGAAATGGCCTCCACGGAGCTTTCGGGCACTTCCCCTTGTCCTAGACACTCGGGACTGCTACCATTGGAAAGGGCATCCTCCAAAACCCCTAGGCGGACACGGGTTCCAAGTCTCTACCACCTTCAGAAAAAAAGTTATTGGCCGAGGGATGACCTTGGAGTGGTTTTCATCCCTTATCCTAACCCTAACCTTGGAGTGGTTTTCATCCCTTATCCTAACCCTAACCCTAACCCTAACCCTAACAAGACTTTCAATGCCAATTTCATTCCACTACTAACCCTAAAACACAACCAAATACAACAAACACCAAGTCTGCCGACCAAAAGAACACCTCTGCTTGTCGCACAAACTCGGGGCTGGTACCGTTGGAAAGGGCGTCCTCCAAAACCCCTGGTTGGACACCGCTTCCAAGTCTCTGTGACCTTCAGAAAAAAAGTTATTGACCGAGGGATGACTTTGAAATGGCCTCCACGGAGCTTTCGGGCACTTCCCCTTGTCCTAGACACTCGGGACTGCTACCATTGGAAAGGGCATCCTCCAAAACCCCCAGGCGGACACGGGTTCCAAGTCTCTACCACCTTCAGAAAAAAAGTTATTGGCCGAGGGATGACCTTGGAGTGGTTTTCATCCCTTATCCTAACCCTAACCCTAACCCTAACCCTAACCCTAACCATTGGAAAGGGCATCCTCCAAAGCCCCCAGGCGGACACGGGTTCCAAGTCTCTACCACCTTCAGAAAAAAAGTTATTGGCCGAGGGATGACCTTGGAGTGGTTTTCATCCCTTATCCTAACCCTAACCCTAACCCTAACCCTAACCCAAAAGAACACCTCTGCTTGTCGCACAAACTCGGGGCTGGTACCGTTGGAAAGGGCGTCCTCCAAAACCCCTGGTTGGACACCGCTTCCAAGTCTCTGTGACCTTCAGAAAAAAAGTTATTGACCGAGGGATGACTTTGAAATGGCCTCCACGGAGCTTTCGGGCACTTCCCCTTGTCCTAGACACTCGGGACTGCTACCATTGGAAAGGGCATCCTCCAAAACCCCCAGGCGGACACGGGTTCCAAGTCTCTACCACCTTCAGAAAAAAAGTTATTGGCCGAGGGATGACCTTGGAGTGGTTTTCATCCCTTATCCTAACCCTAACCCTAACCCTAACCCTAACCCTAACAAGACTTTCAATGCCAATTTCATTCCACTACTAACCCTAAAACACAACCAAATACAACAAACACCAAGTCTGCCGACCAAAAGAACACCTCTGCTTGTCGCACAAACTCGGGGCTGGTACCGTTGGAAAGGGCGTCCTCCAAAACCCCTGGTTGGACACCGCTTCCAAGTCTCTGTGACCTTCAGAAAAAAAGTGATTGACCGAGGGATGACTTTGAAATGGCCTCCACGGAGCTTTCGGGCACTTCCCCTTGTCCTAGACACTCGGGACTGCTACCATTGGAAAGGGCATCCTCCAAAACCCCCAGGCGGACACGGGTTCCAAGTCTCTACCACCTTCAGAAAAAAAGTTATTGGCCGAGGGATGACCTTGGAGTGGTTTTCATCCCTTATCCTAACCCTAACCCTAACAAGACTTTCAATGCCAATTTCATTCCACTACTAACCCTAAAACACAACCAAATACAACAAACACCAAGTCTGCCGACCAAAAGAACACCTCTGCTTGTCGCACAAACTCGGGGCTGGTACCGTTGGAAAGGGCGTCCTCCAAAACCCCTGGTTGGACACTGCTTCCAAGTCTCTGTGACCTTCAGAAAAAAAGTGATTGACCGAGGGATGACTTTGAAATGGCCTCCACGGAGCTTTCGGGCACTTCCCCTTGTCCTAGACACTCGGGACTGCTACCATTGGAAAGGGCATCCTCCAAAACCCCCAGGCGGACACGGGTTCCAAGTCTCTACCACCTTCAGAAAAAAAGTTATTGGCCGAGGGATGACCTTGGAGTGGTTTTCATCCCTTATCCTAACCCTAACCCTAACCCAATTTCAGTTCTGGCCTTAAATGACCATCAATTCTCACCTTAACCCTAACCCTAGACAGTCTCATAATACACTTTTACATGGAACCCTTACCAATCCCTAACCCTAACCTCAACCCTTTTTCTTTCTGTCCAAGTCTTTAACCCTAACAACACTTTCAATTCCAATTTCATTCCACTACTAACCCTAAAACACAACCAAATACAACAAACACCAAGTCTGCCGACCAAAAGAACACTTCTGCTTGTCGCACAAACTCGGGGCTGGTACCGTTGGAAAGGGCGTCCTCCGAAACCCCTAGTTGGACACTGCTTCCAAGTCTCTGTGACCTTCAGAAAAAAAGTTATTGACCGAGGGATGACTTTGAAATGGCCTCCACGGAGCTTTAGGGCACTTCCCCTTGCCCTAGACACTCGGGACTGCTACCATTGGAAAGGGCATCCTCGAAAACCCCCAGGCGGACACGGGTTCCAAGTCTCTACCACCTTTGGAAAAAAAGTTATTGGCCGAGGGATGACCTTGGAGTGGTTTTCATCCCTTATCCTAACCCTAACCCTAACCCTAACCCTAACCCTAACCCTAACCCTAACCCCCAGGCGGACACGGGTTCCAAGTCTCTACCACCTTCAGAAAAAAAGTTATTGGCCGAGGGATGACCTTGGAGTGGTTTTCATCCCTTATCCTAACCCTAACCTTGGAGTGGTTTTCATCCCTTATCCTAACCCTAACCCTAACCCTAACCCTAACAAGACTTTCAATGCCAATTTCATTCCACTACTAACCCTAAAACACAACCAAATACAACAAACACCAAGTCTGCCGACCAAAAGAACACCTCTGCTTGTCGCACAAACTCGGGGCTGGTACCGTTGGAAAGGGCGTCCTCCAAAACCCCTGGTTGGACACCGCTTCCAAGTCTCTGTGACCTTCAGAAAAAAAGTTATTGACCGAGGGATGACTTTGAAATGGCCTCCACGGAGCTTTCGGGCACTTCCCCTTGTCCTAGACACTCGGGACTGCTACCATTGGAAAGGGCATCCTCCAAAACCCCCAGGCGGACACGGGTTCCAAGTCTCTACCACCTTCAGAAAAAAAGTTATTGGCCGAGGGATGACCTTGGAGTGGTTTTCATCCCTTATCCTAACCCTAACCCTAACCCAATTTCAGTTCTGGCCTTAAATGACCATCAATTCTCACCTTAACCCTAACCCTAGACAGTCTCATAATACACTTTTACATGGAACCCTTACCAATCCCTAACCCTAACCTCAACCCTTTTTCTTTCTGTCCAAGTCTTTAACCCTAACAACACTTTCAATTCCAATTTCATTCCACTACTAACCCTAAAACACAACCAAATACAACAAACACCAAGTCTGCCGACCAAAAGAACACTTCTGCTTGTCGCACAAACTCGGGGCTGGTACCGTTGGAAAGGGCGTCCTCCGAAACCCCTAGTTGGACACTGCTTCCAAGTCTCTGTGACCTTCAGAAAAAAAGTTATTGACCGAGGGATGACTTTGAAATGGCCTCCACGGAGCTTTAGGGCACTTCCCCTTGCCCTAGACACTCGGGACTGCTACCATTGGAAAGGGCATCCTCGAAAACCCCCAGGCGGACACGGGTTCCAAGTCTCTACCACCTTTGGAAAAAAAGTTATTGGCCGAGGGATGACCTTGGAGTGGTTTTCATCCCTTATCCTAACCCTAACCCTAACCCTAACCCTAACCCTTAACCCTAACCCTAACCCTAACCCTAACCCTAAAGTTATTGGCCGAGGGATGACCTTGGAGTGGTTTTCATCCCTTATCCTAACCCTAACCCTAACCCTAACCCTAACAAGACTTTCAATGCCAATTTCATTCCACTACTAACCCTAAAACACAACCAAATACAACAAACACCAAGTCTGCCGACCAAAAGAACACCTCTGCTTGTCGCACAAACTCGGGGCTGGTACCGTTGGAAAGGGCGTCCTCCAAAACCCCTGGTTGGACACCGCTTCCAAGTCTCTGTGACCTTCAGAAAAAAAGTGATTGACCGAGGGATGACTTTGAAATGGCCTCCACGGAGCTTTCGGGCACTTCCCCTTGTCCTAGACACTCGGGACTGCTACCATTGGAAAGGGCATCCTCCAAAACCCCCAGGCGGACACGGGTTCCAAGTCTCTACCACCTTCAGAAAAAAAGTTATTGGCCGAGGGATGACCTTGGAGTGGTTTTCATCCCTTATCCTAACCCTAACCCTAACCCTAACCCTAACCCCTTATCCTAACCCTAACCCTAACCCTAACCCTTAACCCTAACCCTAACCCTAACCCTAACCCTAACCCTAAAGTTATTGGCCGAGGGATGACCTTGGAGTGGTTTTCATCCCTTATCCTAACCCTAACCCTAACCCTAACCCTAACAAGACTTTCAATGCCAATTTCATTCCACTACTAACCCTAAAACACAACCAAATACAACAAACACCAAGTCTGCCGACCAAAAGAACACCTCTGCTTGTCGCACAAACTCGGGGCTGGTACCGTTGGAAAGGGCGTCCTCCAAAACCCCTGGTTGGACACCGCTTCCAAGTCTCTGTGACCTTCAGAAAAAAAGTGATTGACCGAGGGATGACTTTGAAATGGCCTCCACGGAGCTTTCGGGCACTTCCCCTTGTCCTAGACACTCGGGACTGCTACCATTGGAAAGGGCATCCTCCAAAACCCCTAGGCGGACACGGGTTCCAAGTCTCTACCACCTTCAGAAAAAAAGTTATTGGCCGAGGGATGACCTTGGAGTGGTTTTCATCCCTTATCCTAACCCTAACCTTGGAGTGGTTTTCATCCCTTATCCTAACCCTAACCCTAACCCTAACCCTAACAAGACTTTCAATGCCAATTTCATTCCACTACTAACCCTAAAACACAACCAAATACAACAAACACCAAGTCTGCCGACCAAAAGAACACCTCTGCTTGTCGCACAAACTCGGGGCTGGTACCGTTGGAAAGGGCGTCCTCCAAAACCCCTGGTTGGACACCGCTTCCAAGTCTCTATGACCTTCAGAAAAAAAGTTATTGACCGAGGGATGACTTTGAAATGGCCTCCACGGAGCTTTCGGGCACTTCCCCTTGTCCTAGACACTCGGGACTGCTACCATTGGAAAGGGCATCCTCGAAAACCCCCAGGCGGACACGGGTTCCAAGTCTCTACCACCTTCAGAAAAAAAGTTATTGGCCGAGGGATGACCTTGGAGTGGTTTTCATCCCTTATCCTAACCCTAACCCTAACCCTAACCCTAACCCTAACCATTGGAAAGGGCATCCTCCAAAACCCCCAGGCGGACACGGGTTCCAAGTCTCTACCACCTTCAGAAAAAAAGTTATTGGCCGAGGGATGACCTTGGAGTGGTTTTCATCCCTTATCCTAACCCTAACCCTAACCCTAACCCTAACCCTAACCTCTGCTTGTCGCACAAACTCGGGGCTGGTACCGTTGGAAAGGGCGTCCTCCAAAACCCCTGGTTGGACACCACTTCCAAGTCTCTGTGACCTTCAGAAAAAAAGTTATTGACTGAGGGATGACTTTGAAATGGCCTCCACGGAGCTTTCGGGCACTTCCCCTTGTCCTAGACACTCGGGACTGCTACCGTTGGAAAGGGCATCCTCCAAAACCCCCAGGCGGACACGGGTTCCAAGTCTCTACCACCTTCAGAAAAAAAGTTATTGGCCGAGGGATGACCTTGGAGTGGTTTTCATCCCTTATCCTAACCCTAACCCTAACCCTAACCCTAACCCTAACCCTAACAACACTTTCAATGCCAATTTCATTCCACTACTAACCCTAAAACACAACCAAATACAACAAACACCAAGTCTGCCGACCAAAAGAACACCTCTGCTTGTCGCACAAACTCGGGGCTGGTACCGTTGGAAAGGGCGTCCTCCAAAACCCCTGGTTGGACACCGCTTCCAAGTCTCTGTGACCTTCAGAAAAAAAGTGATTGACCGAGGGATGACTTTGAAATGGCCTCCACGGAGCTTTCGGGCACTTCCCCTTGTCCTAGACACTCGGGACTGCCACCATTGGAAAGGGCATCCTCCAAAACCCCCAGGCGGACACGGGTTCCAAGTCTCTACCACCTTCAGAAAAAAAGTTATTGGCCGAGGGATGACCTTGGAGTGGTTTTCATCCCTTATCCTAACCCTAACCCTAACCCTAACCCTAACCCTAACAAGACTTTCAATGCCAATTTCATTCCACTACTAACCCTAAAACACAACCAAATACAACAAACACCAAGTCTGCCGACCAAAAGAACACCTCTGCTTGTCGCACAAACTCGGGGCTGGTACCGTTGGAAAGGGCGTCCTCCAAAACCCCTGGTTGGACACTGCTTCCAAGTCTCTGTGACCTTCAGAAAAAAAGTGATTGACCGAGGGATGACTTTGAAATGGCCTCCACGGAGCTTTCGGGCACTTCCCCTTGTCCTAGACACTCGGGACTGCTACCATTGGAAAGGGCATCCTCCAAAACCCCCAGGCGGACACGGGTTCCAAGTCTCTACCACCTTCAGAAAAAAAGTTATTGGCCGAGGGATGACCTTGGAGTGGTTTTCATCCCTTATCCTAACCCTAACCCTAACCCAATTTCAGTTCTGGCCTTAAATGACCATCAATTCTCACCTTAACCCTAACCCTAGACAGTCTCATAATACACTTTTACATGGAACCCTTACCAATCCCTAACCCTAACCTCAACCCTTTTTCTTTCTGTCCAAGTCTTTAACCCTAACAACACTTTCAATTCCAATTTCATTCCACTACTAACCCTAAAACACAACCAAATACAACAAACACCAAGTCTGCCGACCAAAAGAACACTTCTGCTTGTCGCACAAACTCGGGGCTGGTACCGTTGGAAAGGGCGTCCTCCGAAACCCCTAGTTGGACACTGCTTCCAAGTCTCTGTGACCTTCAGAAAAAAAGTTATTGACCGAGGGATGACTTTGAAATGGCCTCCACGGAGCTTTAGGGCACTTCCCCTTGCCCTAGACACTCGGGACTGCTACCATTGGAAAGGGCATCCTCGAAAACCCCCAGGCGGACACGGGTTCCAAGTCTCTACCACCTTTGGAAAAAAAGTTATTGGCCGAGGGATGACCTTGGAGTGGTTTTCATCCCTTATCCTAACCCTAACCCTAACCCTAACCCTAACCCTTAACCCTAACCCTAACCCTAACCCTAACCCTAAAGTTATTGGCCGAGGGATGACCTTGGAGTGGTTTTCATCCCTTATCCTAACCCTAACCCTAACCCTAACCCTAACAAGACTTTCAATGCCAATTTCATTCCACTACTAACCCTAAAACACAACCAAATACAACAAACACCAAGTCTGCCGACCAAAAGAACACCTCTGCTTGTCGCACAAACTCGGGGCTGGTACCGTTGGAAAGGGCGTCCTCCAAAACCCCTGGTTGGACACCGCTTCCAAGTCTCTGTGACCTTCAGAAAAAAAGTTATTGACCGAGGGATGACTTTGAAATGGCCTCCACGGAGCTTTCGGGCACTTCCCCTTGTCCTAGACACTCGGGACTGCTACCATTGGAAAGGGCATCCTCCAAAACCCCCAGGCGGACACGGGTTCCAAGTCTCTACCACCTTCAGAAAAAAAGTTATTGGCCGAGGGATGACCTTGGAGTGGTTTTCATCCCTTATCCTAACCCTAACCTTGGAGTGGTTTTCATCCCTTATCCTAACCCTAACCCTAACCCTAACCCTAACAAGACTTTCAATGCCAATTTCATTCCACTACTAACCCTAAAACACAACCAAATACAACAAACACCAAGTCTGCCGACCAAAAGAACACCTCTGCTTGTCGCACAAACTCGGGGCTGGTACCGTTGGAAAGGGCGTCCTCCAAAACCCCTGGTTGGACACCGCTTCCAAGTCTCTGTGACCTTCAGAAAAAAAGTTATTGACCGAGGGATGACTTTGAAATGGCCTCCACGGAGCTTTCGGGCACTTCCCCTTGTCCTAGACACTCGGGACTGCTACCATTGGAAAGGGCATCCTCCAAAACCCCCAGGCGGACACGGGTTCCAAGTCTCTACCACCTTCAGAAAAAAAGTTATTGGCCGAGGGATGACCTTGGAGTGGTTTTCATCCCTTATCCTAACCCTAACCCTAACCCTAACCCTAACCCTAACCATTGGAAAGGGCATCCTCCAAAACCCCCAGGCGGACACGGGTTCCAAGTCTCTACCACCTTCAGAAAAAAAGTTATTGGCCGAGGGATGACCTTGGAGTGGTTTTCATCCCTTATCCTAACCCTAACCCTAACCCTAACCCTAACCCAAAAGAACACCTCTGCTTGTCGCACAAACTCGGGGCTGGTACCGTTGGAAAGGGCGTCCTCCAAAACCCCTGGTTGGACACCGCTTCCAAGTCTCTGTGACCTTCAGAAAAAAAGTGATTGACCGAGGGATGACTTTGAAATGGCCTCCACGGAGCTTTCGGGCACTTCCCCTTGTCCTAGACACTCGGGACTGCTACCATTGGAAAGGGCATCCTCCAAAACCCCCAGGCGGACACGGGTTCCAAGTCTCTACCACCTTCAGAAAAAAAGTTATTGGCCGAGGGATGACCTTGGAGTGGTTTTCATCCCTTATCCTAACCCTAACCCTAACCCTAACCCTAACCCTAACAAGACTTTCAATGCCAATTTCATTCCACTACTAACCCTAAAACACAACCAAATACAACAAACACCAAGTCTGCCGACCAAAAGAACACCTCTGCTTGTCGCACAAACTCGGGGCTGGTACCGTTGGAAAGGGCGTCCTCCAAAACCCCTGGTTGGACACCGCTTCCAAGTCTCTGTGACCTTCAGAAAAAAAGTTATTGACCGAGGGATGACTTTGAAATGGCCTCCACGGAGCTTTCGGGCACTTCCCCTTGTCCTAGACACTCGGGACTGCTACCATTGGAAAGGGCATCCTCCAAAACCCCCAGGCGGACACGGGTTCCAAGTCTCTACCACCTTCAGAAAAAAAGTTATTGGCCGAGGGATGACCTTGGAGTGGTTTTCATCCCTTATCCTAACCCTAACCCTAACCCTAACCCTAACCCTAACAAGACTTTCAATGCCAATTTCATTCCACTACTAACCCTAAAACACAACCAAATACAACAAACACCAAGTCTGCCGACCAAAAGAACACCTCTGCTTGTCGCACAAACTCGGGGCTGGTACCGTTGGAAAGGGCGTCCTCCAAAACCCCTGGTTGGACACCGCTTCCAAGTCTCTGTGACCTTCAGAAAAAAAGTGATTGACCGAGGGATGACTTTGAAATGGCCTCCACGGAGCTTTCGGGCACTTCCCCTTGTCCTAGACACTCGGGACTGCTACCATTGGAAAGGGCATCCTCCAAAACCCCCAGGCGGACACGGGTTCCAAGTCTCTACCACCTTCAGAAAAAAAGTTATTGGCCGAGGGATGACCTTGGAGTGGTTTTCATCCCTTATCCTAACCCTAACCCTAACCCTAACCCTAACACTCGTTCCAAGTCTCTACCACCTTCAGAAAAAAAGTTATTGACCGAGGGATGACTTTGAAATGGCCTCCACGGAGCTTTCGGGCACTTCCCCTTGTCCTAGACACTCGGGACTGCTGCCATTGGAAAGGGCATCCTCCAAAACCCCCAGGCGGACACGGGTTCCAAGTCTCTACCACCTTCAGAAAAAAAGTTATTGGCCGAGGGATGACCTTGGAGTGGTTTTCATCCCTAACCCTAACCCTAACCCTAACCCTAACCCTAACACTCGTTCCAAGTCTCTACCACCTTCAGAAAAAAAGTTATTGGCCGAGGGATGACCTTGGAGTGGTTTTCATCCCTTATCCTAACCCTAACCCTAACCCTAACCCTAGTCTTTAACCCTAACCACACTTTCAATTCCAATTTCATTCCACTACTAACCCTAAAACACAACCAAATACAACAAACACCAAGTCTGCGACCAAAAGAACACCTCTGCTTGTCGCACAAACTCGGGGCTGGTACCGTTGGAAAGGGCGTCCTCCAAAACCCCTGGTTGGACACCGCTTCCAAGTCTCTGTGACCTTCAGAAAAAAAGTTATTGACCGAGGGATGACTTTGAAATGGCCTCCACGGAGCTTTCGGGCACTTCCCCTTGTCCTAGACACTCGGGACTGCTACCATTGGAAAGGGCATCCTCCAAAACCCCCAGGCGGACACGGGTTCCAAGTCTCTACCACCTTCAGAAAAAAAGTTATTGGCCGAGGGATGACCTTGGAGTGGTTTTCATCCCTTATCCTAACCCTAACCCTAACCCAATTTCAGTTCTGGCCTTAAATGACCATCAATTCTCACCTTAACCCTAACCCTAGACAGTCTCATAATACACTTTTACATGGAACCCTTACCAATCCCTAACCCTAACCTCAACCCTTTTTCTTTCTGTCCAAGTCTTTAACCCTAACAACACTTTCAATTCCAATTTCATTCCACTACTAACCCTAAAACACAACCAAATACAACAAACACCAAGTCTGCGACCAAAAGAACACCTCTGCTTGTCGCACAAACTCGGGGCTGGTACCGTTGGAAAGGGCGTCCTCCAAAACCCCTGGTTGGACACCGCTTCCAAGTCTCTGTGACCTTCAGAAAAAAAGTTATTGACCGAGGGATGACTTTGAAATGGCCTCCACGGAGCTTTCGGGCACTTCCCCTTGTCCTAGACACTCGGGACTGCTACCATTGGAAAGGGCATCCTCCAAAACCCCCAGGCGGACACGGGTTCCAAGTCTCTACCACCTTCAGAAAAAAAGTTATTGGCCGAGGGATGACCTTGGAGTGGTTTTCATCCCTTATCCTAACCCTAACCCTAACCCTAACCCTAACCCTAACCAAAAGAACACCTCTGCTTGTCGCACAAACTCGGGGCTGGTACCGTTGGAAAGGGCGTCCTCCAAAACCCCTGGTTGGACACCGGTTCCAAGTCTCTGTGACCTTCAGAAAAAAAGTGATTGACCGAGGGATGACTTTGAAATGGCCTCCACGGAGCTTTCGGGCACTTCCCCTTGTCCTAGACACTCGGGACTGCTACCGTTGGAAAGGGCATCCTCCAAAACCCCCAGGCGGACACGGGTTCCAAGTCTCTACCACCTTCAGAAAAAAAGTTATTGGCCGAGGGATGACCTTGGAGTGGTTTTCATCCCTAACCCTAACCCTAACCCTAACCCCTGGTTGGACACCGGTTCCAAGTCTCTGTGACCTTCAGAAAAAAAGTGATTGACCGAGGGATGACTTTGAAATGGCCTCCACGGAGCTTTCGGGCACTTCCCCTTGTCCTAGACACTCGGGACTGCTACCGTTGGAAAGGGCATCCTCCAAAACCCCCAGGCGGACACGGGTTCCAAGTCTCTACCACCTTCAGAAAAAAAGTTATTGGCCGAGGGATGACCTTGGAGTGGTTTTCATCCCTTATCCTAACCCTAACCCTAACCCTAGACAGTCTCATAATACACTTTTACATGGAACCCTTACCAATCCCTAACCCTAACCTTAACCCTTTTTCTTTCTGTCCAAGTCTTTAACCCTAACAACACTTTCAATTCCAATTTCATTCCACTCCTAACCCTAAAACACAACCAAATACAACAAACACCAAGTCTGCCGACCAAAAGAACACCTCTGCTTGTCGCACAAACTCGGGGCTGCTACCCTTGGAAAGGGCGTCCTCCAAAACCCCTGGTTGGACACCGGTTCCAAGTCTCTGTGACCTTCAGAAAAAAAGTGATTGACCGAGGGATGACTTTGAAATGGCCTCCACGGAGCTTTCGGGCACTTCCCCTTGTCCTAGACACTCGGGACTGCTACCGTTGGAAAGGGCATCCTCCAAAACCCCCAGGCGGACACGGGTTCCAAGTCTCTACCACCTTCAGAAAAAAAGTTATTGGCCGAGGGATGACCTTGGAGTGGTTTTCAACCCTAACCCTAACCCTAACCCTAACCCCTGGTTGGACACCGGTTCCAAGTCTCTGTGACCTTCAGAAAAAAAGTTATTGACCGAGGGATGACTTTGAAATGGCCTCCACGGAGCTTTCGGGCACTTCCCCTTGTCCTAGACACTCGGGACTGCTACCGTTGGAAAGGGCATCCTCCAAAACCCCCAGGCGGACACGGGTTCCAAGTCTCTACCACCTTCAGAAAAAAAGTTATTGGCCGAGGGATGACCTTGGAGTGGTTTTCATCCCTAACCCTAACCCTAACCCTAACCCTAACCCTAGCCGGCCCGTGCCTTCACTTCGTCGCTCCATTTCAACCACTTGGTCTAGAAGGACCAAACGTGGGGAGCTTCGACGGATAACCTCCAAAAACCTAACCCTAACCCTAACCCTAACCCTAACGTGGGGAGCTTCGACGGATAACCTCCAAAAACCTAACCCTAACCCTAACCCTAACCCCCAAAAACCTAACCCTAACCCTAACCCCAACCCCAACCCTAACCCTAACCCTAAACTTAGACTTAACCCTAACCTAGCCCTAACCCTAACCCTAACCTTGACCCTAACCCTAAACCTAGACTTAATCCTAACTTAGTCCTAACCCTAAAATCCAGTTTTAACCCTAATCCCAGGCCCTAAATTTAGACTTAACTATAACCCTAAAACTTAGACTTAACCCTGACCTAGCCCTGACCCTAACCCTAACCTTCACCATAACCCTAAACCTAGACTTAATCCTAACTTAGTCCTAACCCTAAAATCCAGTTTAACCCTTATCCTAGGCCCTAAACTTAGACCCAACCATAACCCTAAACTTAGACTTAACCCTAATCTAGCCCTAACCCTAACTGTAACCATAATCCTAAACCTAGACTTAGTCCTAACTTAGTCCTAACCTTTAAATCCAGTTTTAACCCTAATCCCAGGCCCTAAACTTAGACCTAACTCTAACCTAACCCTAACCTTAAGAGGCCCCAGTCCCAGCCTTAAATGAACACGAATTCTAATTTTAGTTACAACCCTAGCCAGTCTCCATAATACAGTTTGAAATGTAAAATGGCGGACAATGAGAAAATGGTGGACGTACAAAGAATTATGGAGAATCGGTTTTTTACAAACTTTAAAGAAGAATAGCTCGGAGACCGTACGACATAGAAACAAAATTCTTTTTGTCTCGGAATCGTTACGACGCCCCCTCCGAGATGACATCGCTCGTTCGGGTCGCTTGGGGTCACCGCCATTCAACAAAATACCAGTAATATAGGCTTTTACACAATTCGCCAATCTAAAAGACAGGCTGGGAGGCGCGCTTCCAGTAGAAGCTTGGTTGCTTCCCGAAAATTTTGCTCTGGGAGTGGAATGGGAGGGAAATTAACCCGCTGGATGTCGTTAACCCCCTGGGGGTCCAACCCAGTAGAAGCTTGGTAGCTTCCCGAAAGGATCTCGGTTCGAGCGTGCTCGGCTGAGATTGGTAGGGAAGATATCCGCTGGAAGAGGACTCCCGCCCAGGGCTGTCTGGGAGGTGACGTAATGCACGGGACCTGCCTCCACAGGGCCTTGGTTTTAGCAGGCTGGGGATACCTTGCGGTGTTAACAAACAGTCTGCCTCGGTAGGTAGCCAGCCCCCCTGGGTCCACTTGGACAGCACGCAGGAGGGTGGTCTGAGGCCAACAGACCTTAAATGGGGCCCAGTCTTTTACGGTGATTAGCACCACTCACGCACCAGCTTCACTCGCGCGCTACACGCTAAGATTCCAAGAGCCAAAAAAATCCCAATTGGGACTAAAGAAAAGAAAAAATAGCCAATTTGGCGAAGAAATAAGCAAAAAAAGAAGACGGAAATGGATGAAAACGACACCGAAATCACTCAAGTGGACAACATCCATCAAAAGGTCAAAAGGTCAGCATTAGAAAGAATGCCATTATTAAACCAAGGACAATAAAAAAAGACAAAGAACAACGGATAAAGATTAGCGAGTCACCAAAAAACCCAATTGGACGGGGTTAGCATCGCTCACACACCAGCTGAGCATTAGAGAGAATGCCATTACTAAACCAAGGACTATAAAAAAAGACAAAGAACAAGGGATAAAGACTAGCGAGTCACCAAAAAACCCAATTGGACGGGGTTAGCATCGCTCACACACCAGCTGAGCATTAGAAAGAATGCCTGATAAACAGCATTGAAATCATCCAAAGAAGACAAAAACCAGCAAAAGGTCAAAAGGTCAGCAGCAGAAATAATGCCATAATTAAACCAAGAACAATAAAATGAAACGAATAACGACTTGTAAAGACTAGAAAGTCACCAAAAAACCCAATTGGACATGGGACACAAGTCGAGGATTGATCGCCCTTGGCTGGCCGCCTCAGAGGAGGGTGTATAGTGTTGAAAGGCTGAAACACCCGATGAACCTGAGGTACACTACTGATGATGTGTCCTGAAATTGAATAAAGCTTAGGCTATCTCACCACTTCAAAATAGGATAAAATAGATTAAATAGGGTCAAATTCATGTCCGTTAACCTCCTAACTCTTGGAACTTGTTATGTGGGTCGACACTTAATAAAGGAACAGGTGTTCAGTTTAACATGCGCCGGCCCGTGCCTTCACTGCGTCGCTCCATTTCAACCACTTGGTCTAGAAGGACCAAACATGGGGAGCTTTGCCGGATAACCTCCAAAAACCTAACCCTAACCCTAATCCTGACTGGAGGTGATTGGAAGATGTTGGTATCTGGGCTGAAAGCTGAATTAAAGTCCTCAGAGTCAATATTTGACCCAAACCATGAATGATGCATGGTGACTAGTGAAAAGCTGCTGATCATTCACTGCAACATCACCAAATCTTACCTTTCAACTCCCCCTATATGGTTTGCTGACTCAGATGACACTAGTTTCACAGAGGTGCTGGTGTGGTTGGAGAGTGTGAGAAAAGGCAGAAAGCATTAGCCAAGAGAGAAGGCATGGAACAGATGATGAGGTGACATCTGAGGAAGAGTAGGGGGAAGAACTGTGTGAGCAGGACATTGACGACCTTGAACCCTCATTATGTGGAGTTTGTAATTGCCAAAGCGACCATTTTATGCCCCTCCACCTGCCGCAGGCCCTACAACACAAATGCCCACTACCCCAGAACAGCCACTTGAGATGGCGCAATAACAGGTCTGTGATGCCCTTTCGATGTCTGGGGCTGCATGTGTGCCACAATGGGCTGGTCAGCCATCCTGTGAAACCCGCCCGTAGTTTGGGCTTGGTCACTGTTACTTTCCCCATGCAAAAAGAATTCCCATGTAGCCAACAAAACTGCAGCTGCCAGCTTAAAATCTTAAAGACTTGGTGCTGTTCAGAGGAGGAATATCAGAGGAGTCAATGAGTAGCACAGCAAGACAAAAAGCTCTGTATGTTCCCTAAAAGATGCAGCGGACTAGAGCAGTGATCCTCCTGCATCATCGCCATCATCCCCAGCCTCTCCTATGCCAGGCAAGACAAAAGGACAAGAGTCATGCTCCCATCTCTGCCAAGCTGGTGGCCAACATGCTCTGTGTCCGGAGCCAACCACATTATAACCACGCACCTGCACACCTCTTGTGTCGGTTAATATTAACATTCTAATTCATTTACATTGCCAATAGAAAGACAATTGACCTATAGAAAATCATAGACGAAACCCTGAAAATTTGGGTATGGATGTCTACATCCTATCCATAAAATGCACAGCTTCCCCTTGGCGTGTTTCTTTGTGATTTTGCCTCAGACACAAAGTTTAAACAGAAACAAGTCAACACATCAACTTACACAGCTGACTATGCAGTGCTAGGGTGCATCCAAAGGTTCTGTCCATAGTTCTGCATGTTCTGCATAAAGGTTATCCAATGCAATGCCAAAAAACTCTCTGAGTCAAATATGTTCATGGTTTTGTTATCTGTACACTGCCTAATGCTGATAAATGGAACTTTAGCGGTCTACGTACTCTTGCTGCTTCACTACACAGTGCTTGCAAGTATCAGAAGAACTATCAGAATGCAGACTCATGAGGGCTAGTTATCAGGTCTGAATTGCCAACCATCATCACATTCAGCGTTTGATCGTCTCACAATACAACAAACCTGTTGAGAGAGCACTGGGAAGGACCAAAGCAGGTGGAAAGACAGGAGTGTTGCAGCAAGAGGAGTCACTGCAGCACCACCTAAAGAGTCTAAGAAGAAGGTGGCATCCAAGCCCAGAAATACACTCGCCTGGCTTCTCTTTTGTGATCAACAAAATTACTTTTCTGTTCCAATTCTGCAAGAGTGTCAGACGACCGAAACTGAGGCAGGATGCAAGTGCGCAACACAGGATTTAATTCACAAAAAGACAGAGAAGAACAAAGGATCTGGTCAACTCAACAAGGTTCATATCACAAAATTCGTTTAAACAGGGTTCATCTCACAAGCATGACTGGCAAAAAGAAGGTGCACAACTAAGGGGTTTAAATAAGGAGGAAAATGCATGAAATCAAAGTGCAAACAGGTGAAGGAGGTGAGTGGTGATCAGACTGGTGATCAGTAGACCGGCAACGCTGAAGTGGCTGAAGCTGACAAGGGGGGAGGCGAGGTCCTTCCAAAGAGATGCAAAAAAATTAAACATGGACGTAAGATGACATTTATGTAATGAGCTCGCTCAGACCATGACTTCAGTCAAAAAGCACCATCAGTCTAAAAGCACTTTGGTCAAATGTCACATTTTCTTGATACAGCTTTATTTCAAAATATAGAAAACCAGTCATTATGTGGATCAAGGATGAGTGATATGGATCAAACTAACTTAGCACAATATACTTTGCATATTTATAAGATCCTAAACCCTGGTGGCCAGGATGCTTTGAGTCTGGGGCAGACGACATCGCCAACATCGTTTTTTTTTTTTTTTTTTTAACACTGCTTTTGATAATCTGTATGCAAAACCTGAGGTGTTCAAATGGATAAAAGGGAATATCTAAGAAAGTGACAGGGTTTCACAAATGTCTACATTGAGATTATCAAGGCTGCTGCAGATGGGACCAGACAGGAACTACTACATCACCCACCAACAACTGCTGGCCATCATCCTGGGGGTCCACCACTTCCAGCTCTATGGGGTTCCACAACACCAGCCAACAAGGAAATAATTTTGAGCACGAAACATTCCTGCAAAGTTGGCACTTGCGTGTCATTTTGGAGCTGCCCTACTCCAAGACAAAAAAACTTCAGTGGGCAGATACGCAGGCAGGCTCAACAAAAGGGGCCAGCTCAGCCAGAGGCCAAAAGACTTCAGGTCAATGTCGGTGCATTGGGGCATACCACTCTCTTGGAACGCCAAAGGAAGTAGAGTCACTGGAGCCCTCTGTTGAGACAGAGCTCAGCTCCCACTGGGTGCATTCCCCCAGTGGTGCAGGGCACCGCAACTGGCTCCGGTTTGGCCAGGAAGGACTAGAGGACGAAGGTGGCTGTTGATTGCTCTGGGAACTCCACTCTCTTGGAACACCGAAGGAAGGCATGTCGCTGGAGCTAGCTGTTGAGAGAGAGCCTAGCTCCCATTGGGTGCATTCCCCACCGTGGTGCAGGGCACCATGACCAGCTCTGGTTTGGCTAGGAGGGGCCAGAGGGCCGGTCACCAGTTCAGTATAGAACTGAGCTGGCTTAGCCTAGCTCTTCCTAATGTGCCTGAAGGCCCCCGTAATTATGCTAATGTCTTGTCAGAAGAGGAACACAAAACCGGCCACCAACTAAACAAGTCGAGCACCAAAAATTCCTCCAAAATTGTCACTCGTGTCTCATTTTGCAGCTGCCCTACTTGAAGAGGAAATACTCAAGTGGGCAGAGATGCAGGCGGAACTCAGATGCAGAGTACACTAAGAATCAGGCCTAGAGGTCTGACGATACTTGTAGTCGTCCTTGAACATATGGCGAGAGATTTCCAGGCTGCCAAGGATGCGCTGACGAATTTGTGAAATGTCCAAGTGAAATAAAATCGAAGAGCAGGAATGAGGAGACAAGCATGGAACTGGAGGCTGTATAAGGCATTTGACAGGTGTTTGACGGGTTCCTGGCTACAGCGGCCTGCACCCCTTTAGGCCACAGCTGCCCTGTCTTGTTTGTTTTCTGTTGCTAATCATTTATGTAATGTATATAGTTCCATTTATTGTTCCTGTTTTTGTTTTTCTTGTTCTATTGAAAGGACACCATGGAAGGGATACCAGTCCTCTTTGTATGCCCTACTCCTACTCCTACTCTTAGGTTTGCAGCCATTCATCAAGGCAGCAGGAAATGGGACCAGAGAGGAACTACTGCGTCAACCCATCAAGAGCAGTGAAAGTCATTCATTTTCAATGGTCACTGGGTGACAATGAGCCCCTTTCATATGGTGTACTGAGTAGTTTCCACAGTATATTCATTCAGTTGATATAGTCACTTCTGTATTGTTTGTTTCTGTGTGTTTAAAACTGAAAAAAAATGGAGGGGGGGGGGCTGCTTAAGAGAAATGCTCCCACTAAATATACCATTT